>NC_048308.1:72507521-72621118 GCF_013100865.1 Trachemys scripta elegans
GGCTCTGCTCCTCCCCTGACTCTTCGGCTCTGTTTAAGAGCCGAGCTGCCCCAGCGCTACCGGCTTCGGGCAGCCCCCATGCCTCCGGACCCTGCGCCGCCGGAGCCCGGGAGGGGAAGTGCCTGGCCGGCGGCTGGGGTCCGGAGGCAAGGGGGCTGCCTGAAGCCCATAGCGCTCGGGCAGCTCGGCTCTTAAACAGAGCCGAAGAGTCAGGGGAGGAGCAGAGCCGCCATTTTCCCGGACATGTTCGGCTTTTTGGCAATTCCCCCCGGATGGGGGTTTGAGTGCCAAAAAGCCGGACATGTCCAGGAAAAAGAGGACGTATGGTAACCCTAGCATTGCTCCATCTTATGTAGCCTCTGGGGTGGGGCTTTATACATTCTATTCCAGTTGTGCGCTTCAGGTGGCGTAGTAAGAGTGGGGCTATTTTGATAAAAGACTCGTACAAGGAAGCAGCTGGGTCCCCGTGGCACTGATTGTCACAGTGTCCAGTTTGCCTGCACCATATCTTCATATCAGAAGAGGCAAAGGGTTGTATGGGATGAGTTAAAAGAATAACTTTAACCCAGAATACCTGGGCTTTCCACTCTTTGTTTATAACTACAGCGTTCTAGTCTTCTGCGCCCCCAGCTTCAGGTGCCTAATATAATCTCTGTTGTAATACAGTTTGGGTTTTTTAGTCTCCCCCTGACCCCTCTGGGATTTGCTTAGCTTGTGACATTTGCATTATGGGTTTTTAAACATGGTATATGGTGCTTTAGTATCTGTGCAAAGGTTATGTGGAATTACCACAATGAGACTGCCTGTAGGGACTTCAAGCTGCCTTAGGGGCATTTAGTGACTCCCCCAGTGCTGCAAAACCAGCATATCTGTTTCTATGACACCTGCTTGGAGCTATGGACATGTCGTGGATGTAAGAGGAACATGCTGCATTCTGTTGACCCTTGGCTGCAAAAATAGCCCCCAGGGAATTGTTCCAGCCATAATAAGTGCTAGTGTAGACATAGCCTAATAAGCCATTTCTGAGATAGGAGCCAGAGGCAATGAAGATCATTTCTAGGAAACACAAATACCTCATTTTTGAAGCACACTCATTTTGTTTCAGACTGCTGAAAAAGCAACCAGCTGAGCACAGGCTCACACTTGTGACATTTTAAAGTGTATTTCATTTGGGTAATGATTGGGGATGTGTGTCATGATCAACACTGGAATATAACTATGGTGAGACTAGGTTCACTCCATAATGAGAATATGTGCCACTCTCAAACTGAAATCCTGGAGTTCCTCCCTGGGGGGGGTCACAGCTGTGTCCTAATGACAGAATCTGTAAGAGGGAGTGTAATACAAACAGTCAGGATGATACTAATAACCAGATAACAAAGTGAGCAGCATTTGTGGGCCAAAAAAACACCCTTATCATTGGTTGGATCATTGCCAAGATACTCCACAATGAGCTGAGTTTGACAAAGCATGGGATAGCCAGCAAGCAGTGAACAAGTCAATCTTAATGATTTTCAATATCTTTTTGTTTAAAGCAGGAGCAGAAAGCACAAAACCAACACCTTGGGCAGCGGTACAGCTTCTTTGTGCATCTGTTGTCCAATTGAACTGCACAGTCACCTCAGGGAGTGGATAATTAGAGTTGGGTGACAGTTTTAGGATGAATAGTTTATTCACCGACAAATGAAATTTGGTGAATTTGGATTGAAATCTGTGAATAGTTTCAAACAAACAAAAAAAGGGGGGGAAATTTAGAAAAAAAGTTGAATTTTTCATTTCAATTTTTCATTTCAAAATGCTTAATTTTGAAATTTAGCTAGATTTATTTAAAACAAACAAGGGTAAAAAAAAACACCTGGAAACAAAAAACAAAAATAAATTATGTGCTCAGTTCTATGCATAATTAACCATAAGTTAATAACCTCATGGATTGTTGGCAAAGTATTCTCTTACATTCTCAATTCTAGTAGATCTTGGAATGAAACATCCCACACCAGCATCTTAATGTTGAAGTTATGCACAAACCCAGGAAACCAACATTTCCCTACATTGTTCCAGCTTTTTCTGATCCTTTGGTGTCCAGTCAGATTCCATAACCAACCTTTGACCAGCTAAAAGTTAAAAATTGCCTCACTCATGCTCCTGTAAACATCCAGTTCATTGGAAACCAAACATTAATTTAAGAACTGAAGGAATAAGGGTTGGAAGGCCACTAGTAAAACAAATTCCTGTGTTGCCTGCAATAGTTGAGCATGCATCTAAAACCTGACTGACTGACTGCAGCACAAGTCTTCTTTATCTAGTGAGATGGCTTCTCTGTTTCAAGGGGTTTGTCACCTACCTGCCTGGATTCTACTTTTTCTGCCCATTTGGAGCCTTTCTGACGGGGAAAAGCTCTTGGTGATTCCCCTAGATGGCAGTCACTGGTTCAGCATGCATTCAGTAGTACATCAGCTTCGGCAGAGAGGACATGAAATAGTAGCAGTTGTGCCAGAAGTAAGTGTTCAGATACAGCCATCAGAGCATTATACAATGGAAACATACTCTGTGCCATACACCAAGGAATACTTGGAAGCAGAATTTAAAAGACTGGGCCATCAAATATTTACACCTCAACCTTTCCTGGAAAAGTTCACTAAAACAGTCGCAAGAATAGGAAATATTATGACACTCTTATTCAGTTCCTGCAAACAGCTTCTGTCCAACAAAGAGCTGATCACCTACCTCAAAGAAAGTGCATTTGATGCTGTCTTGATGGATCCTATGTTTCTATGTGGACAAATAGTAGCCGAATATTTGTCCCTACCTTCTGTTTACTTCTCACGGGGAATTCCGTGCGGGCTAGAATTCCAGGCCACCCAGTGTCCAAACTCTGCTTCTTACATCCCCAAATTCTTCACCAGCTATACAGACCACATGACATTTCCCCAGCGTATGTGGAACGTCTTAGTCAGCTCATCAGAGTTCTTGAGCTGTTCCCTTCTTTATTCATCCCATGAAGAACTGATCAGGGAGTTCCTTCAACAAGATGTGACAGTGCCAGAGCTTTTAAGTCATGCATCTATTTGGCTTTTGAGATATGACTTTGTGTTTGAGTATCCGAGGCCTGTGATGCCCAACATGGTTTTAATTGGAGGCATAAACTGTGGCCAGGAGAAACCATTATCTCAGGTTAGTTCTTTTTTTTAACAATTAAAACTGGACTATCCTACTAGCACTCACTATTAGATAAAGCTTCTATTGGTTAAAACAAAATAAAAGTGAGGAAGTGACAGCATGGAAGGGCTTAGAAAAGCATGTTATATCTATTCCTCTCAGAGTCATACATAGTCACTTGTATAATGAGAGATCCTCAGTTGTCCACAAAACCAGACATGGAAGGCTAGGGTTTTACTGTTTAGAATATTCTCATTTCATATATTTCTTCATGAGACTTGTGGGGTCACCCAGCATACCAAATAATATTGAAACTTTGCATTAGAGTGGTACCTTTCATGAAGGTATTTCTAAGAGTAGGACAGACATTAATTAAGTGACAGCACTCATACAAGGTAGGTGGGTACTAGCTTCATTTTGACAAACTAGCAACCTGACATTCAGAGATGAAGAACCATCCTCACATAAAGTAGTTGTATAGTCAGGCATGGAACTCAGAATACTGTTGGGGGATGAAGAATGAGATGGTTAAAAAATGTGCTTCACTCAGTAGATTGACAGGGCAACTTGTAACTATACACAATATTTAAGTGTAGACAAGGCCTTAGTTCACTACATTCTCATGACAACATAATTTGGTATGTGATACTGCAGTGTTTGCTAATGAATGATCCAATCTAGCGTACTTTGTATAGTCCTTGAAACTGGGGGGAGTTTGAGTACACAAGGAATGCAGGATTATATTGACAATCTATCCACACAGTCTATTCTGGTGTGTGAAGAATGGCATGAAGCAGAAAAATAAGGCAATAGAATTTAAAGTTGTGTGAGAGTATGTAGGAAGATCAACACATTTACACAAGAGACTAGGCTAAAAGTAGCCTAAAAAGGCTAGATTGTTGTTAGACTATCATAGACAACAAACTGAAAGAAAACAGCAGAAATAAAAGTGACCACTACTGCAATAGTGGAATCATAGACAAATTGTTACATCAACAGTGAGGGTGCTGGGGGCGGGGCGGGGCGGGAGGCAGTATAGATACCAAAATGAGAGTGAAGGATGTTTCATGACATTGATGCAGAATTTAGAGGTTGGTGCCTTGGAATTTAGGGATCGTTGCTGTGAAATTTGGTCCCTTTATGGCACAGAGTAGACAAGAACCTGAATATAGCCCTGAAAATGTATCGACATCATTTAAATGTGTAGCCCAATAAATTGTGGTGGTTGGTTATAGCACTGTGTAACTGACAGCATTCACAATAAACAGCATTCTTTAGGTATCTAACACTAATGTCAAATCATCCTGAACTACTGATTGCTGAGTGCTGATGATGGACTGAGGAAAAAAAACTTTTTCTGAACCATTGCTTGTGAGGGGAAGTCCCCTGAGGAAAGTAGTCTTTGCTGGCAGGAAAACAGATCCTGGTCTAGCAAAGCACTTAAACATAGGAGTAACTTTAGCGTAAGCAGTCCCAGTGAAGTCAATGGAACTACACGCATGCCTGAAGCAGCATTCATTCTTAGCTGTTCTGCTGGATCAGGGTTTAGGAAGGAATCTCAGCAGCCTATCACTGGCCAGCGTATTTGTGCACAGAAGTGCACTTGTTTGTGTGGGCATCCGGGCCTGATTCCAACAGGTCTGGAGATTATACTGAATTTAGTTTGCAATGTCTAAGAAGATCACTAAATACGTCCTATAGAGAATGTGGCTTTGGATGGGCCCCTTATACCAAGTCATGCACTGAAATTGTTTGCCTGTGTCCCAGTGTCTGGACTGCTGACATCAGCAAATCGTTTGCCCTCCTGTTCAGGATCCAGTCTGTAACAAAGGTCACTGTGGTTTAACCAGTCAACAAAACATATAATAAATTTGTCACACAAGAATGAAGACAGCCAATCCTGGTGGTCCCTTAGCACCCAGGGATTAACTGGTCAACAGCAGGACTCACAAAGAGCCTGACAGTTGTATGAATTTATTTAACAAAGTTTGCCTTTCACACCCCATGTTGTTTAAAGATTCATCAGTGCACCCTGGAAAACTTTTGAAAGGGGTCTGAATTTAAATTAATATTCTGGCACTCTCTCTTCCCCAGGCTTTAAGGAAAACATATTGGTAAGAAATAGGACATTTATTCCTTATTGGTTCACTTGCCCTTGCAGTTAGCTTTTCACTTATTTATATCATCACAGTTAGTTGCTGATTCCTATTTAGCCCTTTCTGTGTGGTACAGGTCTCAAAATCTTCCACCTGTCCATGTGTAGGCAACTGTGAAAGATTTTTTTTTTTATTTAAAAGAAAAGAAAGTTACAGGATTTTCAATATTCTCAAGATCCAGACAGAACTGATAAGTCAAGAATTTAAAGGTGCCTCTTTTTTTCAGGCCATTGTTTACATCATTAAGCTTTAAAAACACCAACCATGTTTCCACAACTGTGTGATCTGAAAAGAGAAACATCAGACCTAAGCCTGAATTTCCTGTCACCTCTGGTGTGTCAAAAGAAAACAATGCATGTAGCTGCTTTTGGGTGCCAGGAAATATATGACCATGGTTTAATCTATCTACTTGGTTTGCATTGCATCTTCCTTTACTTTACTTTCCATATATTTTATTTATTTAGTACACCGCACCTTTAATTATTTCCATACGGAGTCTTGATTTATGCCCCAATCCTGCAAACACTTGAATGCAAAATTTTTACTCTTGGAAGCTGTCCCATAGGATTCAACAAGACAATCATATGCATATGTTTTTTCACATGCATACATGTTTATAGGATCAGACCCATACTGAATTATTTGGCCTTTTAACATTATTTCCTTTCCAGGCTAGTCAAGATGAGATCCCTTTGATTGCAAAGCACCAGAATTATGGCCCTGTGACATGGATTAGAATGAAAAGCATTGACTGGAGGTTTCTTTGTATTTGCAGGAATTTGAAAGCATTGTGAATGCCTCTGGGGAACACGGCTTTGTGGTCTTCTCCTTGGGGTCAATGGTCTCTGAGATTCCCATGAAGAAAGCCAAGCAGATTGCTGAAGCCTTTGGAACAATACCTCAGACAGTAAGAGGAAAAGAATCTTTCTAGCACAGCTGTTGAATAACATGTTGAAATATAGTCACTGGTTATGATTCTGTATTATTTGATTTATTTTTTTACTTGTAAATGTGTGGTATAACACTTAACACAACAAATAGCTTCAATAACCAAAAACCTGTTCCATCCCCTCTAATGTCAAAACAAAACCCCATCTCCGCTGCTCAGCACAAACCTTGACGAAACAGATTTTGTCCATCATGGGCTTATCTGCTCTGCTGTACAGCACAGTTTACAGGAAGAAGCAACAGCAGAAGAATTGTAAGAGGCAAGTGCTTAATATTAATGCTGCATTTATTATTTCCCAAAGGTTCTTTGGAGGTACACTGGAGAAACACCCCCCAACCTTGCAAACAACACAAAGCTAATCAAATGGCTGCCACAGAACGATCTACTTGGTAAGTCTGGGCAGGAGAGGCAACAATTAAGTAGGTTTCTTTTAATTTGATAATGCTCTAAGGGAATAGTCATAAATACCATAGGTTTGTAGATTCCAAAGCCAGAAGGGCCTCTCTATAATACATCAGAGGGATAAATACCACGGAGGGAGTGGAGTTATTCAAGTTAAGCACTAATGCTGCTGGCACAAGAACAGATGGATATAAACTGGTCATCAACAAAGTTAAGGCTTGAAATTAGACAAAATTTTCTAACCATCCGAGAAGTGAAAATCTCGAACAGCCTTCCATAGGGAGCAGCAGAGACAAAAACCTAACTGGTTTCAAGACTGATCTTGATAAGTGTATGGAGAGGATGGTGTGATAAGATTGCCTAAAAAGCCATTTGGCCCATCTGCGACTGCTGTTAGCAAATATCCGCAACGGCCGGTGATGGAACACTAGAAGGGGAGGACTCTGAGTTACTACAGAGAATTTTTTCCCAGGTGTCTGGCTGGTGGGTCTTGCCCACATGCTCAGGGTCTAACTGATGGCCATATTTGAGGTTCAGAAGGAATTTCTCCCCAGATCAGATTGGCAGGGAACCTAGGATTTTTTTGCCTTCTTCTGTAGCATGGGGCACGAGTCACTTGATGCTTTAAACTAGAGTTAATGATGGATTCTCTGTAATTTGAATTCTTTACATAATGATTTGAGGACTTCAGTAACTCAGCCAGAAGTTATGGGTGTGTTACAGGAGAGGCTGGGTGAGATTCCGTGGCCTGTGATGTGAAGGAGGTCAGACTAGATGATCATGATGGTCCTTTCTGGCCTTAAAGTCTATGAATAAGGGACCATTGTAATCAACTAGTCTGACCTCCTGTATAACATAGGACGTCCTTGGATTAATTCCTGTTTGAAACCACAGCAAATGTTTTAGAAAAACCTCCAGTCTTGATTTTAAAATTGCCAGTGACATAGAATCCCCTACAACAGAGGCGATGCATGGGGGGGCATGCAGGATCATATGCCCCCCCACATTTGCGGCTTGGCTTGAGCACATGGACTGAGCATGCTCAGTAACACTGCTGAAGCTGGCTGCCTTCACTCTGCCCTCCCTCCCCCCCCACAGTCTCAGCAGGCACTTAAGGCACAGCGTTAGGTTCCACTGGTTAATTATCCTCACTGCTAAAAACGTGTGCCTTATTTCTATTCTAAATTTGACTAGCTTCATCTTCCAGCCATTACCTCTTGTTATACCTTTGTCTGCTAGATTATGAAATTCACATGGTAACTGCTGTACACGGAGTTTATTAGATCAGCGGTTCTCAACCGGGGGTCCGTGTCACCCTAGGGGTTCGTGAGCCCTTTCAGGGGGCTGTGGGACCCCGCGACTGAAATCCCGAGCACTGGCTGCCTGTCCCCCCACTACAATGCCAGAGCGGGGCAGACTAGGGGGCAGCTCCACCCCCCCTCCTCTTCTCGCACCCAAGTTCCCACCCCCTGGCCAGGTCGGACGTGGGCAACTGGAGTCAGGCACTGTGGGCAGCTGCTGCTCTGGCTGATGTCATGGAGCAGGCAGCCAGGGCATTCCCCCATCTGCTGCTGCTGCTGCTGGTTGTGCCTGTCCTCAGCTCACGCAGCAGATAAGAGCCGCCCAAGTAAGGTGACCCCACTCTGTGGCTGACAGAGCCCTTGGGGAGCAGCAACCACAGGGGAGTCCTCCTAGCACACAGCCCTAACTACCCCCTGCCTGCACCCTGAGCTACTCCCCTCTCCCCCCCGGCTGCACACAGTCCCTAGCTACCCCCTGCCTGCACCCTGAGCTATCCCCCATCCACACACAGCCCCTAGCTACCCCCGCCTACATCCTGAGCTACCCCCTGTACCCATACAGCCCCTAGTAATCCCATCTGCACCATTAGGTACCTCCCTGCCTGCACACAACCCCTAGCTACGCCCTGCCTGCACCCTGAGCTACCCCACTGCCCACACATAGCCACTAGCTACCTCCTCCCTGCACCCTGAGCTACCTCCCGTGCCCGAACACAGCCCCTAGTTATCCCCTCCCTGCACCCTGAGCTACACCCTGCCTACACACAGCCCCTAGCTGCTCCCTGCCTGCCCCCTGAGCAGTTTTCAAACTTTTTCAGCTGAACCCCCACCACACACACAACCCAGATAGGCTGGGTGGCCTGCTTAGGTGAGTCAGGGGGTGGAGGTGGTGCTGCCTCCATGGACCCTGCTGTGCAGAGCTGGCCCAAGCCCTGCCAGCTCCTGCCGCCACCCTAAAATAGAAGTCCCACCCCCGACCCGGAGCCCCGAGTCCCTTTCCCCCCTGGGCCCTGTTCGGGGGGGGGAGGGGGCGGCTCAGAAAAAGATTGAGAACTTCTGTATTAGATCTTTTCTAGGGATGTACTTATTGGTTCTGTAAAAATAAGAACTCACCCTTATGTCGGAGCCATTCCCAGACCTTAGTTAGGGAAATCACCCCCTTCCTCACCTCACTCTTCTCCCTGGTGATCTCATTAAATCCCACAGTCTCAGTGGAACCAGTGTCCTATTTGATGCAGCTCCCGTGTTCTCTTGGACTTCCCAGATGTCCACAGTCCCTGCTAGAACATGGCTGACAGGTGAATCACCAAGACCTGCCAAATTCAAACCAGATAATGCACTGGGTCCAAGAGAGAGACTGCAGACCTCTCAACAGGATCCAGAATGAGCAGGGGTCTGCTTGATGTCAGAGCTTATGGGGAGTTCCATGAGAGGTCTGAGAACTGGAGAGAAGAAAGGGGAAATTACCAAAGTTTGTTAGAGATTGAGGGGAGAAGTAAGGATGACAGGACTTGTGGGAAGAGATAGGAATCTAGGGAAAGGAAAGATCTGACTGAGAATGGAAAGATTAACTAAGGTTGAAGGATAAGGGTGAAATCCTGACCTCACAGAAGTCAATGGCAAAACTTTCATTGTTTTTAGTGGGGCCAGGATTTCACTCCAAGATCTCAAAAGTTTTACATACGATTCAAAGCTTTGCAAAGATTATCCAAACCTAGCAGAACCTCTGAGACCTTTAAGGTCCACTCCCTCACAGATAATTGTAATCCTGAAGATTGTCCAGGAGCAATTCCCATGTGACCTGCACTCCAGTGTTGTCATGTTCTATATTTATAATCACCGATGCCGTTGTACCGAAAGCACATCTAATAGTGTGCCTCCTGCAGCTTAAAGAATTAACCAGTAATGGCTGAGCAAGCAGTCTGCTACAGTAATACGTCTACCTCGCCCTCACAGCTCATCCCAAAGCCCGTGCCTTTATCACCCACGGAGGCTCACATGGAATCTATGAGGGGATATGCAATGGAGTGCCGATGGTTCTGATGCCATTATTTGGAGACCAGATGGACAATGCTAAGCGGATAGAGTCCCGGGGTGCGGGAGTGACGCTGAATGTACTTGAAATGACTTCTAAGGACCTATCAGATGCATTGAATGCAGTGATTAACGATAAAAGGTCAGTAACAGCAGATATAAATGTGTCATCTTCATTTTAGGGCTATTGAATATAATGCTGGCTCATTGGTTTCCAGTTAAATTGAACACTAAGCACTACCCTTGTCATATTACCATGTTATGTATCACTCAGCAATCAGGATTTATACACCAATGTATTAGCATTAGGGGGCTAGTATTTTCCCCATTACTGCAGGACTTTCCTCGTCAGGGTCTCTAATTATAGGTATCTAGAAGGGGCTTAAGTATGCAAATGAGATGATGCAATGCTCAAGTGGGTGTGGCATATATACGGTAGAAGAAAACAATTTTTCAAGGTACGTCACATGATTAAAGCCAAAAGTGTCAAGCTTCTTGGAGAATGTGAAGACAGCAATAAAAATGTGGAGGTTTCCCCCTTTTTTCTCTTCTTTTCCAGGCAGGAAATGGACGTAAAGGGAGGGAAAAAGTCAAAAATCCAAACAAACTGAAAATTTTAAACAGAAATGTTTGTTCCAGTTCACAAATTTTCATCAAAGAACCCAAGTGTTCCACTGAACATTTTCAAACAAAAATGCTTTATTGGAATGTTTTTCCAGGGAGGTTGACCTGATTTCCTGACTTGCTGTAATGTACAGTGAATGTCAGCAAAATGCTGCAGAATGTCGAAGATGGCTAAACATTAATGATTGTCCTGCCCATATCAGCATTACATCATCTCATTTGCATAGTCACTCCCATACATTGGCTTATATCGAGCAAAGCTATGGTTCTGTTGCGGAACATCCTTAAAGGATTACTTTATAATGGCCAACCTGTCATGTTTTATAGACATTAACTATAGCATTAATTTACTATATAGACCAGAGTTTTCTCAGTCAACTCATCTTTCTATCTGTTTGCAAGCAGCAGCATCAGGCACAATCAAATGCTGCTTGGTTGGGCACTACAAAGGAAATGCAGGTCAGCGATGTCTCTTGGCTTGCACAGCAGCTGAGATGGAACATGTACAGAAAGAAACCAGGAAAGGATTTTGATCCACTCACTGCCAAGGGCCATGTGGAGTTGACTCATCCTCCCATGCTGGCTGTCTCACACAAGATTAGGTTACATTTAGAGTAGCTGTCTGGTAGACCAGGGTAAATGCGAATGAGCCCATTAACTTCAGTTTGAGGAGAACTTAACCTTTTTAAATAGTTTGTCTATAATTAAGCCGCCCACACTGGATTCTCAAGGCTTCCAAGAGACCCTGTCTATTTCTCCAAGTGCCGCCTCTTCACCTTTCACCTCTAAATTTATCTAACAGAGATTTATAGCGACTGTCTTGACTTCCTTTCCTCCAATTCCTCGCCAGTCTGGCTTCCACCCTCTCTGCTCCACTCAACTCAAGACTATCCTCCCTCAGGCCACTGATGATCCCCTTCTGGCCAGATTTGGGCCCAATACTCCATCCTTATCCTCCTTGATTCTTCTGCTGTTTCAGTGCAATTCCCTTCTACTGGACACTCTGCTCTCCTTGGGCTTTCTTGAAACTGGTCTCTCTTGGATATCTTAGTACATTATTGTAGCACCGAGACCCAGTTATGGGCCAGGACCTCCCTGAGCTAGGTGTTGTACAAACCCAGAACAGAAAGATGGTGTCTTGTCCCAATGAGCTTACAATACAAAGATAAGACAAGAGACAGCAGGTAGATAGCAATGTGGGACACACAAGGAATAAATGTGACATTACCGGGCAGCGCAATAGGCAGTGTCCCAACTACCTAGCTATTCTAAGATTTGGTAGGCAACCCAAGGAAGGGGAGTCTCCTCCACCTCTCTCCCGCAGAATGCACAGAACTTGGTCCTTGGCCTTCTGTCAGGGTTCCCCCCCACTCTGAACTCTGGGTTACAGATATGGGGACCCACATGAAAGACCCCCTAAGCTTATATTCTGCCAGCTTAAGTTAAAACTTCCTCAAGGCACAAATTTCTTTCCTTGTCCTTGGATGGTATTGCTGCCACCACCAAAAGATTTACACAAAAATTCAGGGAAGGGTCACTTGGAATCCCTATCCCCCCAAAATATCCCCCCAAACCCATTCACCCCCTTTCCCAGGGAGGCTTGAGACTTATATACCAACCAATTGCCTTAGAAATGTGAGTACAGACCAGACCCTTTGTCTTCAGGACACTAAAAATCAATCAGGTTCTTAAAAGAAGAACTTTATTTATAAGGAAAAAAATAAAAGAATCCCACCTGCAAAATCATGATGGAAGGTAACTTTACAGGGTAATAAAAAGATTTAAAACACAGAGGATTCCCCTCTGGCTCAGCTTCACAGTTACAAAAACAGGAATAAAACTACCTCTGTAGCATAGGAAAGTTCACAAGCAAAACAAAAAAATAACCTAACGCATTTCCTTGCCCTACTTACAATTTTTGTAATTTTAGGCGATTATTCCAGGTATATTTTCAGGAGATGTTGTACCTGCTTGGTCTCTCCCTCCGTCTGGAGGGGAAACAACAAAGAGAACAACAAACAAATTCTCCTTCCCCCCCCACCCCCCCAGATTTGAAAGTATCTTCTTTCTTCATTGGTTCTTCTAGTCAGATGCCAACTAGGTTATTTGAACTGATTAACCCCTTACAGGTAAGGCAATTTAGTACAGCTGCCAAGGAGGGATTTTATGCTACTGCATACATCAAGATTGTTACCCTTCCCTCTATATTTATGACACCTTCTCTTCTACATCATGTCCCCAGGTGCCCTTATCTGCTTGCATAGCTTCAGCTACCATCTCTCGGCTGATGATTTATAAATAGATTTCTCTGCCATGACTGGTCTCCTCCCCTGAAATCCCACATTTCAGCCTGCCCTCTAGATACCCCTTCCCAGAGGTCTCGCTGAAGTTTAAGCTTAACATAGCAAAAACCAAGATCCTGATTTTTCCTCTTAAACCTTCTCTACTGCCCGCTTTCTTTGTCAATGTTAACACTGCCATCCCCAGTTCACAACCTGGATGCCACTTAAAATGTCTCTCTTTTCTTAAGAGGGTTTAAGACACAGATGGGGAATAAAACCCTCAGTGCATATGGCATGAGAAGAATGTTAACTGATGGATCTCTGTGGGATTTATTTCTATGGATATAAATAATCCTCTAACTTTCTAAATAAAAAAAAGTATTTAAAACATTTCATTTCTTCTCTTTGTAGCTATAAAGAAAATATCATGCGTCTCTCAGCTCTTCACCTCGACAGACCTATCCATCCCCTTGATCTCGCGGTGTATTGGGTCGAGTTTGTGATGAGACACAAGGGGGCCCAGCATTTGCGGCCTGCAGCCCATGATCTCAACTGGATCCAGTACCACTCTCTGGATGTCATTGCTTTTCTCATGGCTGTCGTGCTCGTTGCCACCTTTATCTCTCTGAAGTGCTGCCTGTTCTGCTGCCGGAAGTGTTTCTGTAAAAAAGGAAGAGTGAGCAAATCGAGCAAATCAAAGGCAGAGTAATGAAGGGGTTGGAGATGGGGCACAGCTCCAGACCTTAGGGAATGTAGAGCTCTCCTGAGCACAGTCCCAGTAAAGTCATTTTTGGTGGTGATCTCAGAAATTATTCAGAGCATACTCCCTTTAAATAGCAGCACCGTGTTTTGCTGTTGCATGTTTTGATTTTGTCTCCAATTAATTCAGAATATTTTTGAAAGCTTTGTTCAACGCTTGTTTGATTGTTAAAGATAATTCACACCATAATGCTACGGTGTAGTGCTCAGAATATTAATGGGACTCCTGGGTTCCATTTCCTGCTGTGTTGCTCACTCACTATCTGACTTGGGGAAAGGTTCTTCTCTGTGCCTCAGTTTTCTCATCTGTGCGATGGGGATAACATTTCTACCTTGGTACCACTATGGTGCCCATCACTCTAGTGTGTGAGTGTCTGATGCATCATATTTATAAAGCACTTCGAGATCTTTGGATGAAAGTTGTTACATAAGTGCCAAGTGTTGTTTTAAGTGAGGGATAGAATGCAGCCTGTTGACTGGAAATAGAGAATGCTATTTGTTCTGCCCAGGTCAATCTGTCATTGTCTGAACTGTGTTTCAAATACACTGAATGTGAACAAATTTTCCATTTGAAAGTATTATTGAGCCACCACTGCCCAATCAAGTTTCACCCCAGCTGGAGTACTGAACTTGGAGCACTGTAGTCAACTGATTTGATCTTTGTTCTTGATATTCTGTTAAAAATAAACCAAACAAAAATCTGTACAAATAAACCCCAAATAATAAGAACAACAACAACAGTTCTCTTTTTTGATTTGAGACATATGGGCCTCATCATCTCTTCACATGCAGTAATCTTTGCACTGAGGACTAGCAGGACAGAAAAACTTGATGTAGTTGAGCATGACAGACCTACATCCTCAATTAAAACCATCTTAACATATAAAGAATAGCTCCTGAAGTCCTCACCACAGAAAAAGCAGGAAAGACCAAGACAACGTAGTTCTGTGTGTGTTAGGTTTCCAAGCATGCACAGAAAAATTAGATAAAGCCATAAATCATCTTGCTGGAAGGCTGCAATGTAATAAGACTATTTCTTAGAATCTAGAACAAGGGCTCTGAAGTCAATAGCAAAACTCCCATTTTCTTATCTTAAAGATGAACCTAGACTCAAAGAGACATGGAATCACCAATGTACGTGTTCTGAGTGTCAGCTACTGTTATACAGGAAAGCAGCACTGGCCAGTGATAATGTGGGTCAGAGTTGAGATTGTGTTTGATCTTTCAACTCAATTTCATACATTTAAGGAAATGAAGTTTAACCTTCGCTCAGATTTTCCCGCCTTTCCACAGATCGTTGTGATGGTAACAAGGTTTCCCCCTTAGCTTAGTGCAATGTCTTTCCAGCCTTCACATCACTTCAAAGGGCACTCTGAAAGGCAACGATGTAAAAACAGCACTTCTTACGCATCACCCCGTTCCCTGTGCATAGTCAGTGCTCTGTGTGGTGCTCACGTTAGTGACAGAAATACATGTTACAGAGCCCCTCAGGAGCCAACAAGGCAAAGTGCGTGCAGGGCTGTATTCTGTTTCTTCTCGTGCAATGGCAATGGTTTACTAGGGCTTGTCTACATTACCAGCAGGATCGACAGGCAGCGATCAATCCAGCAGGGGTTGATTTATCGTGTCTAGTCTAGATGCGATAAATCAACCACCGAGCGCTCTCCCGTCGACTCTGGTACTCCACCGGAGCAAGAGGCACAGGCAGAGTTGACAGGGGAGCGTCAGCTATTGACTCACTACAGTGAAGACACCGCTGTGAGTAAATCTAAGTACGTCAACTTCAGCTACATTATTCATGTAGCTGAAGTTGCAAAACTGAGATCGACCCCGCCCCCCAGTGTAGACCAGGCCTAAGTTCCTCTGGTCATTGGAGCAGGGACAGGAACATGAGGTCTCCCCCTCCTCAGATGAATGCCCTGACCATCCAGCTATAGAGTCACTCTCAGTCTGGCTCGCTTTGGTTCAATTACTAGTCACATATTTTATACAAAGCAGAACAGCTTAGGAAAGCTCTGCCCCAGAATATGCCAGCCCAGTGGCTAGGACACTCTCCTAGATGTGGGAGATCCAAGTGCAAATCTCTCCTCCCCATCAGGCAGAAGTGGGAATTGAACTGTACATTCCCACATCCCAGGTGAGTGCCCTAACCACTGGGCTCAAGGGGAGTAGGGAGCTGGTGCTGCCCCCACCTCCTCCAATGGCCGTTTTGTGCATAGCACCTAAATCCTGAAACAAAATATTTGCCAGAACTATCGGCAAGTTTGTGTCCAATTCAGGAATAGTTTTGGCTTGACTGAAACTGCATTTTTGGGTAAATAAACTATTCAGCCAAAAAAATTCACCCCGCTCTAGCCCTAAAGGTGGGGTCGAAGCATTTACCCAAAGACAGTTTCTTTTTTTTCTTCTTTCTTGTATCGGGAGTGCATGGCACAGCTAACATGTGGCATTGCTCTGAGAAAGGAGCTTTCATAGACGGTTTAGTGGACTTCTGCCCTAGGGTCCCAGCCCAGAGTGAGCTATGGCTGAAGATGAATGACTCGCATTGAACGGTCATGCTCATCGCCATTAGTCATGCAACACCGAGTGCTTCGGTGCAGATCAGTTTCCGAGGAAGCAGATCCTGCTCAGGAAGCACATTCTGCCAAGACATCACGAGCAGCTTCTTTCTACAGAGTCAATTCTCACATGACCATGCCTTAAACGTTCCCATCTGTTTCTGTACGGGGTGGCTTCACTCTCTCTCACTCACTTAGTCCTTTGCTAATCAAAAATTAAATAAATTTTAAAAAAATAAATAAAAATCACATTAAAACGCCCTGTTTTCGCCAATTTCCAGGGGCACCAGCTGGGATTTCTGAGCGCTGCTGCAATGAACCCACTTGGGTTCTCTCACATCCTGATCGGAGCTGGCTCGCGGGGCCCCAGAGAGAGTCCATGTATCAGAGCTGTCATTTTAGAGCAGCAGGATTCTGTAGAGTCTGCACAAAGATGCAGCAAAGCCTAGGAAAAGGAGACTAGCTCCATGCACCAGCAGGGCTCTCCTAGTCACCACAGTAAAGAGATTTACCACATTTACCAGGGCGGGGGGACACATGGAGGCTGATGATCAAAGGTAAGAAGCCTCTGAACATTGGCACTTTCCAGCCCATCAGCTCCTGTGAAAGCTAAAGAAGATTAGACAGCTCCCCTCTCTACTGACATCTTAGCTAATCACTGGGGCCCTTGCTCATGGCCAAGTAATCCCCTACTCTACAGCCATCTCAGGCCTGGATTACACTTCAAGGTTTTGCCAGCATAGCTGTGTCAGTGGGGGGGGGGGGGGAATCACTCCCTAGCCAACACAGCTATGCCAGCAAAAACCCTAGTGGAGATGCAGTTACACCATCAAAACAGTCCTTTGGCCAGTATCACTTATCTCATTCACAGAGCTGCTATAAGCTGTACTGGCAAAAGACCTCTTTGGCCTGTACAAGAGAAGACTCCTCTAGGCCAGGGTTTCTCAACCCATGGGTCAGGACCCAAAACTGAAGCACCAGAATATTTCAAAGGGTGGTGTGGCAGCTCCTGCAGCTCCTGTCCCACGGGGCTGGCTAGGCTCACCTCCCTACTCCAGGCACCTCAACCTCTGGGGTCCCAGCACCCCCCAGGTGTGGCCCAGTCGCCATGATGACAGGAGTCCAGGTAGGCCAAATATGAGTGAGTGGCACTGCAACCCCACGAGCCAGGTCACAGCTCCACTCACACACATTGGGTCTAGTCAGGGGGGCAGGCCCAAACCTGAGCCATGCTGCAGCCCCAGAGGTCATGCCTGGAGCAGAGAGCCAAGCCCAGCCAGCCCCACGGCACAGGAGCTGCAGGTAAGGTGACCAGACAGCAAGTGTGAAAAATCAGGACAGGAGGTGGGGAGTAATAGGTGCCTATGTAAGAAAAAGCTCCAAAAATCGTGACTGTCCCTATAAAATCAGGACATCTGGTCACCGTAGCTGCAGGAGCCGCCATTGTGGGGTGAATGCCAGGCAGGACCCAACCCTTCCCCCGACCCCGGGTGGGGGGCAGGATCCGACAAACCACCCAGGGTGGGATGAGCAGGGCAGCTGCCCAGGGCGCAAAGCTGTGGGGGCAGCTCAGGCCGGTGATGCCAAGTGGCACAGGGCTCAGGGAGGGAGCGCCACCTCCACCCTGACTCACCTCAGCAGGCCACCAGCCTGTCTGGGCTGGGGGGACATAACCAAAAAAATCACGGGGGGACACGTGACCCTGCGTGCTCCCCCCCAGCATCGCCTGTGGCAGGGAGTGCAAATATGCTTGCTCACCCCGGGGCCCAAAAATGCCTAGTTACAACTCTGCCCCAGGGCTTCCACTCCCAGACAACATACTGGGTGGTAACAGGCCAGAAACATTTACAAATGGGTCCTGAGCCCAAAAAGATTGAGAACCACTGCTCTCGGGGACTTTGCCGGTCTAGCTACATCAGAAAAGCTATACCAGCAAACTCTTTCTAATGCAGGCAAGTCACCACTCCACTTTAGCACCTCCAGGCACAGTATTGCAGCTCTCTCCTCTCTAGCACCTCCTGCTGATGGATGGCTGCTCCAGCCCAGCAGGGGTCTCTCTCCCTATAACTAGGCCTTCCAGCCAGGCCATGATTCAGTCCCACCCCTTTCGGAGTAACAAGTCCAAAGTCCAAATATCCTTACAAAAAGGTCCTCACAAGTCTGGCTCTGAGCTCCACGGTCCTCACACCCTCTTGGCTAAAGGCTTTCCAATGTCCTTAGCTTATATCAGGAGGCTTGATGCCACTTTCTCCGGTGGCTGGTAGGGAACCTGGGCCCTCCCACTCCACCAGGTCCCAGGCCAGGCACCTGCTTGCTACAGGGAACATCTGTCTATTCCAGTCTGCCCCTCCTGCCTCCCTGGGCTTCTTCCTACCTAGGGTTACCAATTCTGGTTGGACATACTCCTGGAGGTTTCATCACGTGATGTAATATTTAATTGAATATTAATCTTTAATTCTCTGAGACTCCAGGACAATCCTGGAGGGTTGGCAACCCCATTCCTACCACAGCCTTTTACCAGGTCTTCTGCCCACAACCTGTCTAGGTTCACCTTCTCTGGGGGCGAAGATTCACACCAGGCTCTTCCCGCAATCCCCCAACAAATCCCCACACTAAAAATACAAAAGTAAACTTCCTTCTGCCCTCCTTGGCCTTGGCTTTTCATCCCTTTCTGGCTCCTCAGCTGAACCGCTCCCAGGGCTCTCTGCCTGGCAAGCCAGACCCGGCCCCATTATCAGGGTGCACCACTGGAGCTTGATCCACGTCCTATTGGCTGCTCAGAGTCCCGTCTGGCTCCTTCTCTACTCAGGACAGGGTCACAGGGCCAACTCTCTCCCCGGGCCTGATCCTCTGGATCTCACTATTCTCTAGTTCCAGAGTAGGGTGACCAGATGTCCCGATTTTATAGGGACAGTCCCGATATTTGGGGCTTTTTCTTATATAGGCTCCTATTACCCCACACCCCCGTCCGGATTTTTCACACTTGCTGTCTGGTCACCCTATTCCAGGGTGACAACAAAGCTCCTCTCCCTGTCCCTGCAGCCCCTTCTGTTCTAAGCTTCTGCTGTTTATAGTCCCCTCACAGCCCCTCCCACCTCCCCAATACAGTCTGGTATGTTAAGTGGTCTGTCAGGTCCACTTTAAGCTCTCCCTTGCCTGTGTGGAGTACACACAAGGCCTCATTGAAATCAACGGGACTACTTGCAGAGTAGGGGACTACCCAAAGTGAGGAAGGCGGGTAGAATGAGCGTATATTATTTGATATTACAAGATTCATGACCTGAATGCACGACTGTATGACACGCAGCCATGAATTCCTCTTTGCCGTCTGATTCAGATGCCATTTGAAAAGCAGTAGGCTTGATTTGCAGTGTCAGTCCCATCACAAAATCCAGCAGTTTCATTTCATTCAATGGCAAGGCTGTGTTACGATGCTCATTACCCAATTCAGCATCTTCAGTATAGCTTAGATTTGACCTTAATAGCATAACTTCAACCTGCTTAATACACCCATGCTGTGGATTCGAACTGCCCCTCTGCTACTTTTACTGTATGCGGGGGAATGTTCAACAGACATACCCACTTGAGAGTTTGCATAATGCAGCTGGGCTCTAAATAGCAGTTTTAAATATCCAACACCATCACTTTAAAATAACGAAACCCCTCAAACAATAGCCATTGTAGGAACACATGTCAGTGAACAAATAATGATGGTCTCAAGACACTGGGCCGTGATTTTGCCAATGCATAAATGAGGAAGTTAAAGACAAAAATATAAGTTGTCTTCAAAAACCCACCTTAACATGACCAGCCAGACTCACCACTTCCCTGTGTCTTGTGTCAGCCCAGCCTTTACACCAGAGTGTGTGTACTGTAGATATAAAAACAGACATGAGTTTGTTTTAGCTACCGAAGTTCTGGTCCTGAAATTGGTGCACATGGACATGAAATTAAGGGGGCTGCACACAGCTCCACCTGGGCAAATCCATTTGGAGACTCAGACCCTCTATAATTAACTCCCATAGCTTGCATTCCCTCCCTTCCCCTTAAGCTAATAGGGGTTGAGTTCATCAGACAGACATTCTGAATACACAGACCTAATACAGCCCATCTCTCACACTAAGGGCAAAGAAGTGCGGAAATTTAAAAAAAAAAAAAATCTATCTATAATGAAAGAGGTGAATCCCATGCAGAGCCATGAGAAATGGAGTGAACAATGCTCCACTGGCCTATAAAGAATGTGCAGTGTTTCGTTTATGTCCAGTAGAGAGCAGAATGTCATTGCAAATAAATTTCGCCCAGTAGGGAAAGCCTATGTGCAATGAGGAAGTGAGACCTTCCCCACAAAATAAAGCCAGGAGTGGTGGAAATCAAGTGTTACCTGGACAGACTGAAAATGATGACACTCAATGAGCATCATAATCCAGTCTTGCAATTGAAATGTAACATCCATGGTTTGTAATGCCAGTGATGCTTATTACTGTTGCTATCTACGTAGGTGAGGTTTCCCTGAAGAACTTTTTGCTGTAGTATCTAAGCACTGATCATTGTCCAAATCCTCCTTAAGAAATGCAGGTCTAATACACTATAGCTTTAAATTATTATGTGTACTGTATTATAGTCACACCAAGGAACCAGCTGAGAGAGGGGTTCCATTGTGCTAGATGTTTCACAGACACATAGACAAGACAGGCAAAGCATAGGAGGGGAAACAAGCAGAGAGAGGTGAAATGACTTGACCCAAGTGACAGGCAGTACTGGGACTAGAACCCCAATCTCCTGGTTCCCAGTCCAGTGCCCTGTCCTCTGTGGCACACTGCCTCAAAATGAGAATTCATCATTAACGTTTGAGATTCATTGCTGTGCCATGGTGAGCTCTGCACGGGGGCAGAGGGGGAAGCCCACAGGTGACTGTATCTCCTCTGTATTGGGGCTGATGCAGACGGATTCACCCCAAATAGAGAAGAGTAAAGTCTGTAACTTCACCTGGCTGCCCAAAGCGCCTATGGGCTGTTCTGGCAACTAGGAGGCCTGCTCAGCCCAGGTTCAGGCTAAGCTCTTTGGGGAGTTCTCCGCACAGTCATTACAGCTGCAGGCTGGGAAGACGTCAGCCCTGAATTATGAGCAGAAGAATGTATGGGGATGGTCATGGTCCCAGTGTTGCAATCTCATTGCAATATTTGATGTTTTTGCTGAATCCCCAGCTGTGGAGTCATGTTATTGCAGGAGAATCGTAGCATGCTTTTTTTGTTTTTAAAGAAGTTTTTAGCCCACGTGGTTAGGAGAAAAGCTGAAAAAGGTCACCCTGCAAGGCTCAGACACCAGAAGACAAAGAAAACGAGCCACGTCTATTATTTGGTAAAAAGAACAGGAGTACTTGTGGCACCTTAGAGATTAACAAATAAGGTGCCACAAGTACTCCTGTTCATTTTGCGGATACAAACTAATACAGCTGCTACTCTGAAACCTGTTATTTGGTAAAAGCCCATGATTTTTAAGCCAGTCTCAGGATATTCTAGAGTCTTACTCAAGGGGGATTGGCAATGCTACAGCTGCTAATTTGGGGTTGGGGGTAAGAGTCTTCTGCCTCTTTCCTCCTATTCCTACCACCAGTTTGGGGAGGGGAGACTGGAGGTAGGGGAGTGCACTGCAGGGAGCTGGATGCTGCTTTGGAAGAGATGCATATGCTGTGCCCTGGGGCTTTGTCTCTGCTGGGAGGAACAGGACCTAATTCCCCATGGCCCTGGGTTTCCCTCACAGTAACAACTGAGTTTAGAGGCTGCCCACAAGTTTAACCATCTAGCTAATACCTCTTGTTTTTTAATTGTGTGTGACTTGGGGGCTACTGAATTCTCTCTCTCTCTCTCTCACCTACCCACCCACACTATTGCAGACAGACTAGTCTTGGACTATGGAAACTCAGGTTCTGATCCAAAGCCCACTCAAATCAGTGGAAGCCTTTCCATAGCTTCAACCAGGGATCATGGTGGATAATGGTACATAGCACCTGCTGATCTTTAATAAGAAGAGAGTGATTGGTTGCAATGAGTGCTTTCGCAAGTTTCCTCTTCAATGTTGTCTTTAATGAGAAATCAAAACGAATTCTGTGGTTTGTCAGGAACTGGTCTGGGCAAAAGTTTCTGGATGGGTTGCTTTGATGGAGATGGTGTGAATGGGTTTTGGGAAAAGCTTCACAATAGCTTTGAGCAAGGATGTGGTCTTAGTCTCTTAGGACTGGTCTACACAACCGCTTAAGTCAACATACTTTATGACACTTGGGGGTGTGAAAAAGTCAAGATCTGTAAGGGGATGTCTACACTTGGAAATTTACTGAAATAGCTATTCCAGAATAATAAATGTAGTTATTTCAGAATAGTTAATTTTGTGAATTTCCAAGTGTAGATAAGACTTTAGGGTTGGCTAGACTGGGATTAAAAGATGTGTTAGAAAATGTTAATTAATCGGTTCCAACTGCTCCCAAGTCTAGTGCAGACAAGGAGCGTATCCTGTCACATGCTATGCTAGGAGAATTACAGCAATGGGAATGGGAAGAGATTTGGTTTCTGGCTGTGGGTTGCATCTGAAGAAGTGAGGTTTTTTACCCACGAAAGCTTATGCCCAAATAAATCTTTAAGGTGCCACCGGACTTCTTGTTGTCTGTGGGAAGATTCAGCAAATACCCAGGACTCTGGGAGACATCAAACTCTTATCTCCCTGATAATTTATTGCAAACGCACCAAGAGCTTGCCATGTGGGGGAGCAGACATGGAGCAGGCTGATACAGAGCCGTGCGCAAATGCTGGAGGAGCCTGCCCATGTCTGCTTGTGCCTCTTGCCAAACAAGGGAGATGCAAGCATCAAACAGCACAACTGTGATGACTTGAGAAACACTGACACTCCCTCCCACAGGAGTGGTCACGGCCCCTAGTGCAGACACTGAGTACAGGCAGATGGAGCAAGGAACTGACTGGGTGGTAACTGAACACTCTCCACAATGGCCATGAGCCCAGCTGTGTCTCTGGAGATGCCCTGGGACTTCCTGCATGAGCATTCTTGAAAGGGTGAATTTCTCTTGGATGTACAGCTGTGCCAACAGAAAGGCAATTACACTTTTCACCCAGCCACTGCAACCCGTAATTAACTAAGACCTGGTCTGCACTACAGATGTAAGGCAGCTTATGTCGTCCTAACTGTGTAAGCGTCTACACTAGAATGTCGCTCCTGCTGATGTAACTCGCCCACTACCCCGACTTAACTCCACCTCTGGGAGAGGCGGAGCACTTAGGTCGGTATAGGTAGGTCGATGCAGTGTCAGGGTAGACACTGTGTTGCTTTATATTGCCTGTTACTGACTTTCAAAAGCCATCCCACAGTGCCCCACACTGACCTTTCAATCGTGCAAGCGCTCCTGGTGAGGATGCGCACCGCTGACAAAGGAGCGCAGTGTGGACATGCAAAGCGATTATTACTGCAGTGGCTTTATGTCGCCGTAACTTAGGTCAACATAATTTTGTGGTGTAGACTTGCCCCAAGCATCAGGAAAGTGGTCAACTGGTAATGACCTTTACTACAATAGTTCCTGGCTGCCCAAGTGAAATCCTGGCCCCATTGCGCTGGTGCTGTACAGACACTGGGGGTATGTCTACACTTAAACTGCTACAGCGCCGCTGTGCCACTGCAGTGTAGACACTGCCTATGCTGATGGGAGGGGTTCTCCTGCTGCCATAGATAATCACCTAGGCGGTAGCTAGGTCAAGGGAAGAATTCCTCTGTCAACCTGGGGCCGGCTGCACCGGTGGTTAGGTCGGCATAGCAATGTCTCTGAAGGGTGTGGGTTTTTCACCCACGTGAGAGACTGTCTCAGGGGGCAGCTTTCACAATGAAGGAAATAGGAAAAAGATTTATCAGGACAATATTTGCCCCCTACCTTATTTGTGTTGCTATTAATCATCTCTGAGCTTTAGTAGACACTCTCTCCCATCTCAACCTTTCTGGTAGCTTGTGCCTCTGCTTATGATCTCAGGCTGAAGTGTTCAGCACTAGTCTTTTGGGGTCCAGCTGGAGACAGATTTGTAGAGGAAGGTGGCTCTCTGCTTTCTGAAAGTCAGGCCCTTTAATATGTCTCAAGCTAGGCATCCTGACCTGAAGCAGCCAAAATCACTAGGAACTCTGGCAAATTTAGGCTTCAGTCTTTAGCCACATGAGTTACTGTGTTGTAACAAAATTCCCCGATATAACTTAATTGCAGGGTCATATAGGAAAAGAGGAGGATAGGGGGAGGAGCAAACACCTAACTCACTGGTAATCACAATGGAAAAGTTAAGACAAACGTATTAAAGAAATAGATTTATGTTGAAATTTGCCATTCAGAAATTCTCCCATCGAGCCATCTCCTTTCCTCCATGCCGAAAGCCCTGACAAACATATGCTAAACATCCAGGGGCGAAAGTAAGTTAAAGGACTTACCGGTATGCCGGAGTCCTGGGCAGGGGTGTGGCCTCAACCAGAAGAGGCGGGGCCTTTAAATCACTGCCGGAGCCCTGCCGCCGCTACCCTGGGACTCAGGCAGTGGGGCTCGGGAGGCAATTTAAAGGGCCCTAGGCTCTGGCCGCTGCAGGGAGCCCAAGGCCCTTTAAATCGCCAGCCTGGGGAAGCCAGTCGGTCCGGCACCGTGTACCAGCTCTTGCTGGTACGCCGTACCAGACCATACCGGCTTACTTTCACCTCTGTGAGCATTCCATGCTCATGTAGAGCTAGTGAGGATCCCAAATAACCACTGGACAAAACCATTTGTCACTCCATCGCTCTGGGCCTTAGTTTCCCTATCTGTAAAATGGGGATGAGAATCCTCTTCTCCCCACACCTTGTCTATGTCGATTGTAAATTCTTTGGGACTCCCTCTCACTAAGTGTCAGTGGCCAGAAGGGACCACTGTGATCAACTAATCTGACCCCGCCCCCCCGCTCAGGCCATGAGAATTTCCCCAAGCCGAGGTGCTGCACAGATGCCTAGCTGGGGCAGCTGTGTTCTACTCAAATACAAATACTAGTGATTAATAATCTGACATTCCTGGGTCTACTCCAAGCCTTTGGACACTTTTCACTAACTCTTGTAGCAACCCCCGAGCAAAAATAACTCTGTTTCTGCCAGTGTGGCTTTTTTCAGAGCATACTGAACCACAAAAGACTTTCGCTGGCATGGAGCTACTTTCCTCCCTGCATGGCAACATGAAGCAGTAAGCGCTGGTATCTGCTGCTGATTCAGCCACTCATGTATCTGACTGGGTCTGAAGTTGATGCACATTCCAATGTGATGAAGCATTCCTGGGGGCAACTGCACAATATAAATCAACTCAGGTTCAAGAGAGGAAGCCTCCAGAAATCATCCTGCATCTGAACCCGACAACCAGCATGGAGGAGCAATGGGGTCAGACTGGTGTCAGTGCAAAGTCATTTCCTTACAAAATAGGAGGCTGCTAGGAGCTTCACTTCCCTGTTTGGAAATATTGGTCTAAACCCAGTAGGGAGCATGATCTGCTGGCCAAATCCCTGGATGGTCTGCTGATCCTGGGGGGGATATCTACAGTGCCATTAAAAACCCATGGCTGGCCCATGCCAGCTGACGAAGGCTTGCAGGGCAGTTTAATTGCAGTGAAGAAGTCCAGCCTTGGGCTGAGACCTGGCTCTAGGACCCTGCAAGGTGAGAAAGTCCCAGAGCTGGGATGTCTAAACCACAATTAAACAGCCCCACAGCCCGAGCCAGCTGGCACAGGCCAGCCTCAGGAGTCTAATTGCAGTGTTGACATGCCCACAGCTAGATCTATCGGTATGTCCCCACAACTAGGGATGGAGTGGCTTTGCAGGATCAGGACTGTACCCTAGAACCCAGCGATGACACTGCTTGGGCCTGTTCACACTGTGTCTGGACAAACTTTGTTCCATTTGTTCAGCTGGCACCAAATTAACTATTATGAAATAGCCAGTCACGTTTTATATTAAGGATCCATTTCTCAAGAGTTTGTGACAGGCTAATGCAGGATTACGGTGTTAATACACTGTTAATCAATTGGTACAGATGTTAATCTGGCCAGGCTTTCTCAAGGAATTTTCAAGCTATTTTTCAGCTGGGGTAGTTTCTTTAATTGAGTCTTTTTAATAAACCAATCAAATTCTTACTTCAACATCTGGGGAAACATAGCAGTCTTCTTCCCCGGTTAGTCTCTCACGCCTGTATTTCCAGCAACCAGATTTTCTGGCTCTTGTCTCAGCAATACAGATTCCCAACCTCTCTCCCCATTCATCTGTTTGTTTTTCTGGAGCAGTTCCCCTCAGCAGAGGCTTCAGCAGCAATCCATCAGGGCCTTTGACCCCTCAATTCCTTATTCCTTCACACTCCCTGCCACCCAGCACCAGTGCTGCTGAGAGAGAAGCCAACACCTTGGACTGTGAAGGAAGCTAAGAGACAAGAGACTCACACCAATGTTAAAAGCCTCGGATTCCAAGGCTACCAGCTACTTTCATTTCCTCAGGCACATTGCAGGAGATTTCTGACATACTCCGTTAATATCAGTGCCTGGGATCACACAGCAATTCTCCCAGCTGCAACAGCCCTTTCCTCCCTCAGGTCTCTGGTGTTAAAAGCAGGCGACACTCCCAACACTCAGCTGAGTGATATTCTTGTTTTCTGATTCTAATCAAAAGCAAAATGCTGCTGCCACCATCCCACACCCCAGCCCCACCTGCCCGGGGAGCTAAGATCCTAAGCCACTGGGGCCCAGAGCCTCAAACATAGATAGGTGCCTAACTCCCACTGGAATCAATGAGAGTGAGAGGCTTACATACCTTTGAGTGGCTGGGTCTAGCAGAATAGAGGCCTGAATTGCGATCCTCTTGCCAGGAGTAAGGAACATTTCCAGCATGGCTGTGTGAAAGGGATCAGCCCTGTTCTGTTAGAGCCGGATTGGCACCTTGCAGGCCGGCAGCGTGGAGCTGCACAGGACCCGCAGCCGGGCAGGGGCTCCCCCTCTGCGCTGGCTGGCATGCTGAGGGGACAGAGCTGAGGCTCGACCTACACCTCACCCTGGCCAACACACTGCCCACACACCTGCACAGGAAGAGGATGAATAAACAAAAATACTTTGCTAGTGCTTTGCATCCACAGCTCTCAAAGTGCTTTACAAAGGTGGTCATGGTATCACTAGCCCCATTTTACAGAGGGGGAAACTGAGGCACCAAGGGGTAAAGGCACTTGCCCAAGGTCACGCAGCAGATCAATGGCAGAGTCAGGTCTCCTGAGTCCCAGTCTTGTGCTCGATCCATTAGACAACACTGCCTGGCAGCAGCTACAGCCCTCACCATCCCCCATGCTTGGACCAGCAAGGCAGGTAACCCATGCAGGGGAATGAGGCAGTGCCCTACAGTTTCCCCAACCCCCTTAACTCTCCTGTGAGGTGGGTATGGGAGGCAGCTCCCAAGTGAGCCCTTCCTAAGCTTGGATCTTAGCTCTGAGTGAGCGGGGTGGTAATTATGTTCCCTCAGATGGAAAGCGATGGTGAGCAGGGCTGGCCTCTGCGGGGACGATTCAAGTGCCATGAACACATCGCCAAGCCAAACCTTTGAAGTCCAAGCGCCCCTTCGCTGAGCTGCCGACGCCTTTGTTCAGCAGCCTGTTCCCTGGTAACAGCTAAGGGCAGGACAAACGGCTGAGCCAGGCACTTGCCGCTCATGGCATCACTGTCATCAGCTGTTACTGGGGAAACTGAACCCTGAGTTCAGGTCTTGGCAGAAACAGGAAGGAAAAACTGAGCTGCAGAAACTCAGACTTGCGCTGTGTGAAGCAGGGTGAAAACGCCTTCTGTGAGCTATGTAGGAATGGAACCTTTTATTTTCATCCTCTAAAAAAAATGTTTTGCTGTCGTTCTCCCCTGAAGGCAAATGCACAAGTGGTGTGAAAGAAACAAGCAAGCACCAAATGCCTTATTGATCCCACGCTCGATGCAGTGGGGACAGCTTTAACTGTTTGATCAGGCCCAGGTACTGATCTTGGGCTGCAGGACTTAAGCACCATGTCAGAAGTGATTTTTATGCTTGATCTGCTTTGGCTGTAAGCCATGCTCCAGCCCTGGTAATGAATTCTGTCAGAGCTTCAGATTGGAAACTCTGTCTCCTAAGGTGAGAAGAGAAGTATTCAAAGAGTAGGGTGGGATTGTTAGCTATGTAACTTCTATGCACCCTAACAAGCCCTCTGCAGCTAAAATCCCATCACAGCCATTAGCAAATGCATCACTTCCAAATATTATTCACTCAGAATAGGCCTCCCTTTTGCAAAACTCACACCACTTCCACTGCACATTTAACGCCTCTTCACAGTTGTTTTCCCCCCCCCCCCCACACACACACACACACTTAAGAATCAAGAAGGTTGTTGGGTTATTTTAACAGAAACATCCAGAGTCACAATGGTAAGGAAGAAAAACAGAAAAGCCCAGGAGGTTTGGTAGGGCTATAAGCCATCATGCAGTGTTGCCTAGTGGTTAAAGCACTGGACTGGAACACAAGAGACCTACATTCTATTCCTGGCTCTGCCACTGGCCTGCTGGACGCCCTTGAGCAAATCTGTGCCTCAGTTCCCCCATCTGTAAAACGGGGATAACAATACTGATCTCCTCTGTAAAATGCTTTGAGTTCTCCAGTTGCAAAGTGCTAGATAAGAGCACGGTATCATTCATAAACCAACCCCCTAACTAATGCGGGTCAGGAGGAATGTTTCCCCTGGGCCAGGTTATCCCATAACTGCCCACTGTGGGGCTTCTTGCTCCTTCGGCTGACGCAATGGGTGCTGGCCACTCTCAGAGATGGAATTCTGGACCCGATGGACCATTGTTTTGTGCAGAACGGTGACTCCTCTGGGCTTGGGTGTCTATGATTTAGGGAGAGCAAAGGCCTACTAGACATTGTTATACGTGGGCACGTCTAGAATGGAATGATCACGGTCGGGGAACTCCTCAGGCTGCTGCTGGGGAGAGTGTTAGCTCAGTGGTTTGAGTATTGGCCTGCTAAATCCAGGGTTGTGAGGTCAATCCTTGAGGGAGCCACTTAGGGATCTGGGGCAAAATCATTACTTAGTCCTGCTAATGAAGGCAGGGGGCTGGACTTGATGACCTTTCAAGGTCCCTTCCAGTTCTAGGAGATGGAATTTAATGGAGATATCCTATCCTAAATTCAATCCTGGAGGGGGCCACTTAGGGATCTGAGGCAAAAATCTGTCTGGGGATTGGTCCTGCTTTGAGCAGGGGGTTGAACTAGATGACCTCCTGAGGTCCCTTCCAACCTTGATATTCTATGATCTTTCTGCCGGTCTGTCTGGAGTGGCACACAAATGGGAGTGCCAGCCTGAGAGCCAGGGCACAAACCCCAAACTGGCTAGGAGTTCTGTACTGAGGTTTCTCCAACCAAGTACCAAGCGTGACCTGCTCAAGCCCTAGAACAGACTTACCATGAAGTCACAGACAGTTCCCTGGGGCAGTCCAGTCTATCTAAGCCTGCCTCTGTGGCACATGGCCCTTTACACCACAAAACACAGTAATATTCAGGTTACTCCCATTCCCAAAGGACCAGTCACACACCCCAGACCTTACATCCAAGACACTTGGAGCCAATCTTACAATAAACTTCAGATTTATTACCTAGGAAAAAGACATGAGAGTTATTTCCAAATGTAAAGCAGGTAAGCATGCACACACAAATGAGTTCCAGTCTTAGGTTTCAAAAGGTAATAGAAGCTGCTGTAATATGTTCTTTAGGGCTAACGAGCCAGGAATCCCTTGCTTATGCTTAGAAATTGCCCTCTCCAAATTCCAAGCCACAGAGGGATCATTCCTACTTGACAGGGATTTGTGTTCCCTTCACCCAGCGTAGTCTCCTCTTTTGGGGCATGGGGGAAGCAATCAACAGTCTTTTCTTCAGTGATGTTCCACATGGCTTGCCTGGTGTCTATGGGGCTTCTTTGGTTGCAGAGGAGATGACACCTCTTGTGGTAAACTAAACTAGTCTTTCACACTCAGTAATGCTTCTCTCCAGGGGGGGAGAGGGGGAAGAGGGGAAGAGAGGTTGTTTCCAGTTTTAGCAAATACTTAACTATTACCTTAGAACAAAGGGATACAGAGATACAGAAGAACAATACATGCAGCATCCTACAAGCATTTCATAAAGTCCAAACATTAAAGATATTCTTATAACGCTAACATCTATTTGAACAGTGCTAACACACAGGTGAGCCAGACTGGTTTCCAGCTGAGCATTTGTCAGTCGTCAGTGAGGCCTACGGCCTTGGCATGAGTTGGCATCTGGTCTGCCAGTGTCACACTTTCCATTTGAGCTGAACCATTCAACCTTCCTCTCTCTCATGGCCTCTCTGCTGCTGGACAACATGGAAGCGAAATATCATTTTCGTCACACCTTTCTAGGGGACCTGCTGAGACCAGAACATGGCTGGGGCAGGTAGGAGCCACGTCTGCAAATAGCCTGGGGGGCAGCAGTTTCTGCAGTGTGCCAGCAGAGCTGCGGGTTGGTTACCAGGGGATTGAGAATCACACAGCTAGATCCCCATCGCGTCACACCCACTATGGGTAGAGCAGGGTGTTCCACGCAGGAGGATAGGGCGACAGGTTGTTTTGGACACGTCAGATTACTAGTTATCCTCACATGTGAGGATGGTGGCAGCTGAATAAGAGACTCTCTGAGCAGGCCCCAGCTTTGCCTGTGTTCTCAGCCCCGGCAGAGGGGAGGTAACAGGCGCATTCCCTCAAACAGGCCGCAGGAGATGGGAGGAATTGCGGATATTTACCTGAACTGAAGCGGCTGAGCAGATCCTCGCACCTTCTGTCCCAGTCTAACGCCACTCAGGACGTGTCAGGAAGCCCAGGCATTTCTCCCCAACGCTGCGTGTCTGTCTCCCTGCCATTAGGCCTCGCCAGGGACCAGCAGAAAACAAGCTCTTTTAGCTCCTTCCCGGATTACAGAGAAACGCCCCGAAAAGGGTCACTGTCAGACTGGCCCCTCCTCATTGGAGGGCTGGCCATTCTGAAAGGCAGGTCACTCTGCCAGGCTATTGTGCCAGAGAGGCACAAAGGGAGGTTTCAAAACCCCAGGATCCAGTGTAGGGAGAAGATTTATTAAGATGGCAGAGGTACCCAATTCCCACTGAAAAACCAGATTTCAGTGGGGGTCGGCACCTGCCTGCTACTTAGGGCTTTGAAAATCTTCCCTTCATTGGCAAAATACAGCAAAATACAGACTTAGGCTCCTAACCTCAGGCCCCGATATTTAAAATAAGTCTCAGCCTTAGATTTTATTCCATACAGCAAAAAACTGTGTTAAAAGCTATTAAGATTGCAAAGTGAAGCACTCAAGCTTGGCCATGAGTGCAGGGGCCTGGACTAGATGACCTCTTGGGGTCCCTTCCAGTCCTACAATTCTAGGATTCCATGACCAGGTGGCTTTCCCCATCTGTCTTCATTATAACACAGCCATCACATCCTCCCATGCCGTTTTTAATGCAGGGTCCCTGTCTCATTGCAGGTACCATGCATCCTGAATCAGCAGGCCCTATGGGTCATTTAAGCCATGTTTAAAGAGGTGCTTTGTGCCTTGTGCAGGCTCTCTGCTCCAGGAGGAATGTCATGCCAAGTGAGAGGCTGGCTGGTGCAGTGAATGCAGCAGCTGGCCAATATATATTTTTATCCTCCCAGGTTGCTGTGGGGCTCCATGCTCCCTAGATAGCACACTGTCCAACCCCTGCGCTGAATGAGGCAGGAGCCTGGTGGTTCAGACAGTATGTGATCAGCTAATTAAGGACAGTACATGCATGCACTCACTGATTACGCATTGTCCCAGGTCCTACAGAAAGAGTAGTTTAGGACCATGTCATGAAAAGCTGTGTTGTAAAGGGAGTGACATTTTTCTACCAAAATCTTTTTCTGCAAAAAATGCAGATTCAGTGACACCAAAACGTTTTGCAAATTTGAGTCAGTTTTGAGGGGGGGGGGGGGGAAGGTAAAAAAAAAAAAAAGCTCTGGAAAAAAATCAAGACGTTTGACATTTTCAATATGAAATGTTTTGATTTTTTTGCTTTTTTCCTTTCTAAAGTTTCCTTTAATTTTACTTTGAAAAATTCAGAATCATTGTAAAGTGGTTAAGCTCAGAAGGAAACATTGCGATTTTGGGAAAACAATGTTTGGTTCAACCTGAAACCAAATTTTCTTCTGACTTTTCCAACACTGCCAGAGAAGCAGAAACTCCATTCCTGGCCCAGCTCTGATGCACTGTACTGCATGTACACATGGTGTCAGGGTTACAGATCTCATTCTGCAATGAGCTACTTGTCAGCAGATCCCATCTCTCACATGACTCATTTCAACCATGCAGAAGATCAGGGCAGGATCTGGGTTCTCATTGCTAGATCACTTTCTACCCCAAATGCCTGAGGTGCTAGAGGTAATCAAAAAACAGTTTCCCCCCCCATTCTGTACTTCAGAATGGCTGAATCCTTTCTGTTGAAATGCTCCCCAAACATGTGCTGCTGAGCTGTAAAGAAACATGGAAAATTTCAGCCCCAAAGCTGGACAAAGCTATAAGCAGCTAGGAAAAGGATCTTCACAGTGGAAACACTTGGACAAGCTTCCCTCTGTCCTCCACTCATCACGCATCTTTGTAGGCAACTCGTGTCATGTATTTCATTACCCTTGTACTGTAACAGGTCGCTATGGAATGTTTTCCATCAGCCAGCTTTGGCAGGAAAAAAATGCGGTCTCCGAAGTGTCCCAGGATGTTTAAAAAAACATTGGGGGGGGGGGGGGGGGAAAAAAACACCTTGTGTCATTGGGGGGGGGGGGGAAATCTTTTACCAAAGGAAACAATTTGCCTTGGATCCAACTCATCAAATCCCCCTTTCCTGATGCTCATGCCTGAAGTGCTGAGGAAAGAACTGCCAGTGGACAATCAATCCTTCCGGCTGCGCATCAGAGAGGATGAAGGAAAGGCCAGGATTGGTGGAAGAGAATCCGTAGGGAGAAATCCCACTGAGATGGTTGGCTTTAGCAGAGGAGCTTTTGTAGTGAGCAAAACTAAAATCAAAGCCCACGTTAAAGCAAATTTTAACTACAGCGCAGTATCTAAAATAAGACATAAGTGTGGAGATGTCTCTCTCCCTACTCTGGGGGGTGCAGCTCAGAGTATGACAATATCGCCCAGTTCCGCCAAACGCTGGCAGGAGTTTACCTGCCAAAAGGAAGAAATCGGGACCCAACATTTCCATTGCAAAAAAACCTGGGTCATCTTCCCAGCGTTCCGACTGCCACCAAAATGGGGACTGGACCTTGAACTCCTCACATAGGCCCAGGTCAACCCATCCACCGCAACGCTTCCACAATCCCCAAGATACCGGCTTTGCCACATGGAGAGGTTTTCCTGTCTGGCATACAGGAAGCCTCTCAACGAGCAGATGCCCTGGCTTCTGGGTGGAGCTCAGTGCATGTGTGTAGTGGTCAGGGGATCTCCTGTGCTCCTTGCCAGTGGCCTGACCCAAAGCCAATTGAAACCAATGGAAGTCTTTCCATCAAGGTCAATGGGTTTTGGATCAGGTCCCTTGCTTGGGCCTGTTCCCTGTCCACGCCCCTCCCCCCAACCCGCATGGAAGGTCACGTTGCTACTACTCCATTCACTCAATCCCACTGGAATGTGTGGGGGTGTGGTGTGGATCCATGGTCCATGTACATGTCTCAAGTGGGGTTCCACAGGGATCTGTTCTGGGTCCAGTGTCATTTAACATCTTTATTAATGATCTGGATGTAGGAGTAGAGAGCATAGTGATCAAATCTGCAGATGACACAAAGCTTGCGGGGGGAGGGGGTGTTCGTATACACTTTGGAGGATTGAGCTAAAATTCAAAGGGGTCTTGATACTTTGGAGAACTGGGCTAGACAACAAAATGAAATTCAACAAAAAGACAAATGTGAGGTGCTACACTTAGGGAAGAAAAACCAAATGCACAAATACAGAATGGGGGATAACTGTCTGGGCAGCGGCACTGCTGAGAAGGCTCTGGGAGTTGTGGTGGATCACAACCTCCACATGATTCAACAATGCAATGCTGTTGCCAAAAAATTCCCCAAACAAACCCAAAACAAACACACACAAATGCACTTTTAGGTGCATTAACAGAGAGGCACAGCATGCAAGTCACAGGAGGTGATAGTACCACTCTACTTGGCGCTGGTTAGGCCTCAGCTGGAGAACGGTGTTCAGTTTTGGTCACTGCTGCATAGAAAGGATGTAGAGAACCTGGAAAGGATCCAGAGGTGAGTGACAAAGATCAAAGGGATGGAACACAAGCCATATGAGCAAAGGCTGAAGGAACTGGGTATTGTGATACAGCATGGCCAGAGGGCAGCAGGAGAGTAATAGATGGGAGATATGTAAGCCCCAGGATGATGAGAACCTTATTCCCTGTAGAGGGAAGAGAGGTTGCTATAGATTAATTAGAGCACCTGAATCCAGTCACCTGATTAAAAAAACCCTGCTTCAATCAGAGAGAAAGGAGTTGAAGCAGAGTGGTTTAGTGTTGGAGCAGAGAGCAGTTTGGAGGAGAGCAGTTTGGAGAAGTGCTGTGGCGGGCCAGAAGACCAAGACCCTAGGTAAAGGAAAACCCAGTTTGTGCAGAGCAGAGTGACTCCACAGAGACAAGGGGTTGGGAGAAACTTGGCCCAAGTGGAGAGAGGGCAGGAAGCCCCCACAAGCTAGAGAACCGGAGAGGGAAGTAGCCCAGGGGAAGGAATCGCTAGTTCAAGTGGTCTGCTGCTATCCCTAGGGCCCCTGGGCTGTGACCCGGAGTAGAGGGAGGGCCTGGGTCCCTCTCTCTCCACTCCCCTTCTCTAGGACACTAGTGGGACAGTTGATACCCCAGATCAGGGGTGATAAATAGTGCCCTGAAACCCCCCACAAGAGGAGAAAGTGCGGGACCCATCATAATAGTGCCAGCAATTTGCCACAGTATGTTTAGTTTGGAAAGGAGGAGATTAAGGGGGGGGACAGGATAGCAGTGTTCAGATATTTGAAAGGCTGCCATAAAAAAGATGGAGAAAAGTTGTTCTCTTTTGACACGGGCCAGGACAAGAGGCAGTGGGTTCAAACTACAGCAGAGCAGATTTAGATTAAATGTCAGAAAAACTTCCTACCTGTGAGAACAGTAGGACAATGGAACAGACTGCCTAGAGAGGTCGTGGAAACTCCTTCACTGGAAGTTTTCAAGAGGAGGCTGGAGCCATCTGTCTTGGATGGTTTAGACACAACAAATCGTGCATCCTGACAGGGGATTGGACTAGAAAGATGGTCCTTGCAGGCCCTTCAAACCCTATGGGTCTAAGCAGAAGCCAGTCCCCAGCTCCCAGTAACACTGCCTTGGTACACCCCAGACAAACCCACACAGCCCCAGCTCCTGGCTGGCATGGAGGACATTCCACAGGCTGGGGGCAGAGGGGAGGGAGTGATGCTGCTCTGGATCCCCCCCAAGCTCATGTCATCCCCTCCACTTGGAGAAAGCAGGGCAGAGGTCTGAGTGCAGCTCCGTATCTTGGGAGTGGCTCCTTTCTGGGGGAGGGGAGAGAAGGGTACGGATCTAGCACATTTCTGAACTCGCAACAACAAAAACCCAGAAATATCTGATGGGGAGGGTAAGGTGAGGGCAAGTGAGAAACTGCTCTCTCCTTTCCCCTATATAGGAAACCCCCCACCCCGAGACACCCACACAAAGCCCTGCAGTCTAGAAACCACTGCAATTTAAACAGCGCTTAGTTCAGGCATTGGGATCCTCCCATTTCTACTTTTGGTTCTTTAAATAATACTTAAAAACCATGGGGTTTTTTTTTTGACATTATCATAGAATATCAGGGTTGGAATATCAGGGATGACCTCAGGAGATCATCTAGTCCCACTCCCTCAATGCAGGACCAATCTCGAGACAGATTTTTGCCCCAGATCCCTAAATGGCCCCCCTCAAGGATTGAGTTCACAACCCTGGGTTTAGCAGGCCAATGCTCAAACCACTGAGCTATCCTTCCCCCCTGGAAGTAAATAAGGCCCCGATCCTTCAATTGAAGTCAAAAGGGCTCTGTACAGGGGCCTGGGAAGAGATCAGTGCAGTATCGGGCCCTAAAAGATTAAAACCAAACACGAAATGGGTTGTCTGTGTAATTGCAGGGGGTGTAGAGATCCAGAATGCACAGAAAAATGGCCCATGGCCAACGAGTAAAGCAGAGCAGTGATTAGATCATGGGGAAACGTTTGGGGGGAGGAAAAAGCCGCAGATGCGTCACAAAGAGTAAGATCCCATGACTGGTATGTGATGCAGCCCCTTTACATGTGACCATGCCAGCATCAGTTTCATTGTACTCAGAACACAACTTCTTTAGAAAGCCAAATGGATGGGAATCCTTCACTGCGCCTCAGGGCCGGAAGGCAGCTCAGACCCTGGTTCCTTCTGGTGATACAAGGGCTTTTATGGGGAAAAACTCCTCCGAACTCATGTCATTTCCCTCTCCCATCAAAGCCACAACTGTGACAGCATCACTGAGGTTAAAATGCGATGTGTTTGCATATATCTTAAGAATCCCTACAGCCGCATGCTACACAAACACAATAAAAACCATTCATTTAATTTTTAAAAACGCAAGGATGCTAGCTTGAGGCTCTGGCTGTGCAATCGCAAAATCTGAGCCCATGTGACAGCCAGGTCTGCATAATAATTAGCTCTGGGCAAATCAGTGAATTTTGCCTTTTTGGTTTGAGAGTTGCCTATGAACAAGCTCCAGTTTCAGTCAGATTTATTCATTATTCAAAATTAGGCACCAGGCAACTCGAGGGATGAACTCTGGGTCTGCCCATTGTTCTCAGGTGGTGGTTTGTTTCTGTTGGACTAGTTAATATTTGAACGTGGAGAGACGTTTGTTTGCTTTGACTCCACACACACACACACACACACACACACACACACGTACACGTCACAGGCAGCTGTGCTAAGGTTGGGTTCTCATCGGTTTCCCAACTCTCCGATTTAGAATGGTGAAATTTATCTTCATGGTGTCCACACACATTGCTGCTAGTGAACTGGTCCTCTACAATCAGAGCCTGATCCTACTCAGACCTAGACACGCGCTAATTTCACGCACTGCCAGTAGCCCCGCTGAAATCAACCGGGAGGCACAGCCTCTTCTCTACTAAAGAAACTGGCCTATGCTGCACCATTCTAACAGTAAGAGAGCTATTTACAGTGGAAGGCTCCCCTTTGTTTGGGGTTTTAAATACTTCTATAACACCTGGCATTTTGATAGCACTTTATATGTACAGAGCACTGAGATGTTAAATTATCGATCTGTAAAACATGCCGGATAAATTGGTGGCTAAACTTTATCCTCCCCGGTTTACTGATTGGGAAATGGTCAGAAAGATGAAGCAACTTGCCCAGGTCAATAGAGTGACTCAGTGGCAGAGCTAGGATAAGGATTTAAGACCTCATGGCTCCTGTGCTCATCCCTCCAGACGTTGCTGTGACAGAGATGGCAACTTCCTGCCATAGCCTGGAGCAGGGCCAGATTAACTCTCCTGTGGGCCTGGGGCTATTAGATTTTGTGGAGCCTCTGTATGCAAGTCTTCCTCCTAATTTAAGACAAAATGATCACAATTGAGTTTAGGCTACTAACTCTATACTAAACTTGCCTTTTACTTAACATAAAGTCATTCTGTGGTTACATTTCAGTCTTAAAACATGTAGAACAGAGGTTCCCAACTTATTTGGCCTACCGCCCCCTTTTCAGAAAAAAAATTACTCAGCGCCCTCCTGGAAATCTACCTTCTTTAAGCTACCAACAGAAAGATGCAGTGACAAATTTGCGTTCTTTTATGTATCTGTATTTCTACCTACGTCCTACAATTTAGTAAAGAAAGATGTTGTTGTAAATAAGACACCTTGAAGCTTGAAATTATAAATTTATTAAAATCAACCATAGTAATATTCGCATTACACACAGAAAATTAAGATAACGAAGAATGATATTAAAATAAAAATTACGAACAACATTAAAAATAATCCTAATGAGAAGGATGAACCTGGTGCTGCTATCAATTTATTAATGTTCGGCTCTATTTTTGTCAGCAGCATTCTTAAATCACCGCGATTAGCTATTTGAAGTCGGTTTCTTTTTTTAGTTAACAGATTTGTGACCGCACTGAACCCACGTGCCACTAAATATGATGAAGGAAATGCAATTAAAAACTTTTGTACTATAGCCCTTAATCCAGGATAAAATGTAGGTATCTACTTTTGCAGCCAGAACTGTTGGTTGCAGTCTTTGAATTTAAATCTCAATTCCTCGTTTGTTGTTACTTCTATCAGTTCTTCTTGTAATTTTGGAGATTCTTCTGTGTTTGTACTTGAAAAAGGGTCCAAAACCCAATCGAGTATGTTCATTTTAAGAATATCTTCAAATCGTTGATTGATGTCAGAATGGAGAGCCTCCAAGTGCTGACAATAGCTAAGCAAGTCTTCATCATGTTTTTCTACTGTTGATAAATTTGGAAACTGGCTGAATTCTCCTCATCTTAAATTTTGTTTGTACAGAAGAAGTTTTGCCACAAACGCGGAAATAACAGTTTTTGTTTTGATTAAATTCAGCTCATCGCCTTGGAGCTATAAATTTGTTTCATTAAATTTATTAAACAAGTCTGTCAAATAAGTTATGTCATTTTTGGAATCAATCAAGTTGGCTCGTAAAGCATCATCTTTGTTTTCTAGGAACTCTAGCACTGAGTCAAAGAGTTTATAAAACCGATCCAAACAGGCACCTTTTGATAGCCAACGAACTTCTGTATGAAGCAGCAAGCAATTGAATTCTTCATCGTTTTCAATACAAAGTTGTCCAAACAATCTGTCATTCAACGAATTGATTCTGATTTTGTTGATTGCTTTAATGACATAATGTAATGACCTATGTAGGTGTTCACTCAGATTTTTGGCAACTAAATGTTGACAATGAATGACACAGTGTACAGCGAATAAATTCGGAACAGCTTTTTTTAAATATGCAAGAAAACCCCTATAGCGCCCTATCATCACTGGAGCACCATCAGTAGCAACTGACAAGATATTACTCAGGGGGATTTTCTTTTTCTTAAAAAAAAAACTCTTCCAATGCATAAAATATAGATTCTCCTTTAGAATCAGTTTGCAAATTTTTAGCAAATAATAATTCTTGGCAAATTTTTTCTTCTTTTACGAATCGCATGTATGCTAAAAGTAAGGCTTCATTTCCTGGCAAAGTTGACTCATCAAGCTGTATAGAGAACTGGGATGTTTTTAAATACTCACATAATGAGTCTTCAAAAGTTTTTGCCATTTCATCAATGTGTACTGTACTGACACAAGCCTGCTATGATTTTATTATTAGTAAGCACTAGAGACACAGAAACGTATGGTAGATATGTAAGAAAATGTATAAAAATACTCACGTGTAAATTGCTGTTTTATTGAAACAACAATAATACAATTTGCTTTGTATGTGATCCGTAATCCGTAAAGATCGAAGGTATCAAATATGAATAAAAATTTTTAAATACTTATTGCACTATTGTTAACTGCTTTTTACACAATTCAGAAACAATCTAAATTAGATTTCATACATGTTGCCTGTTTATAGTATCGTATTGTAAACAAGTCATTACACGCACATATTCCTGCCGATGCATGCTGGACTTCCCGACAATGAGTGACACACTCGCCTGCCAACACTTGCTTGTTAAGAGCTGTTGGCAGACTTGACACCTGATCGGTTATAATTTGTGAATTTATTTGGAAAATAAAGTAATCACTACAACTTTAACTCTATGTTACACAACAGATGAAACATGTACGAACGGTTTTTCAAAATTTTCTTATATTCTCTTCTTTCTTTATGCTTCCACCACCCCCTTATTTTTATTCAACACCCCAATTGCACCCGAGGCTACTACTGCCCCCCTGGATCGTTCCAGCGCCCCCCAGGGGGCGGTATTGCCCACTTTGGGAACCTCTGATGTAGAATATAGTTAATTCAAAATAGCCTTCTTCTTACCTTAGAACAGCTGCTATATTAGTTTCTTTCTGGGAGGGAGTTTGGGTGCAGGAGGGGCTCCAGGCTGGGGCAGAGTGTTGGGGTGCAGGAGAGGGTGAGAGGGGCGGACTCAGGGAGGGAGTTTGGTGCAGGAAGGGATTCTGACCTGGGGCAGGGGGTTGGAGTGCAGGAGGGGCTGCAAGGTGTAAGCTCCAGCCGGGAGGTGGTTTTGAAGGACTGACACCTACCAGAGTCCGAGGCTGGAGTTGGGGTGACCTCTCGTAAGCTTTTTATCACGCTGGTAGGATTTTTTGTTGGGTTTAGTGTTTTCTCTGGAATATTTTCACCTGAAGAATAAAGGTATTTGCTTATAGATAGCTGTGTCCCTTTTCCAGCTGCCGGTGGTAACTTAACCGCAGGAATTCCAGCTGTTCCGAGCCTCCGAAGAGCCACCCAAGGACAGATACTGGCCTGTTTAGGCAGGGAGCTGTGCAGCCAGGAAGATTCCCTACCAGGAGGGAGAGAGATGCTAGCTGAGAAGCTGGGATCCCAGGGTGGATGCCCTTGGTGGATCGCAGAGGGGGAATGTGTGTACCGTTGATCTCACCTGTGACAAATGCCTTTTCCTAACTAGTGCCCCACGTCTGGTTTGAGACAACTCAACATCATATTAGCTGCATTTTTTTTAACCCCTCAAAACAAACAAAACCTCGCAGCTATTTGCCCCAACATCTGCAATACTCTAGTGAGAAGGCCCAGCTAGTGCTATGAAAGAGTTGGCCACGTCTATTTCCATTGGTAAGAATTTCACCTTTCCACACGGGATCTTGCATTCCACCTGCAGAGCCTGCACGTGTCCCGGTACCCAAAGGATGATTGCAAGTGTGAAGCCAGAAATAAAGTTCCTGGGACTGTAGGTGCAGCATCAAGTCTCTTCACTGGTTGTGTAACAGAACAGCTCTTCAAGTTCGCATGGATGACTCACTGTCTGGGAGGGCGTGCCTGACAGTAACGAGTGAGGTATTCTTAACCAGACTGTCTGCTGCAGAACTCAGGGCCGGGATTAATTATCACCTGCAGATGCATTTATAAACATGAGTGTTATTTCCAGTTAAGGGAGGAGATCTGGAGAGAGCAACAGGCTGAAATGGGCCAGTCACAAAGTCAAGTTCTGCCAAGGAAAAGAACCATCCCAAGAGAACCTGCAGAGTAAGCATGGGGAGCAGAAAAGGGCAACACGGCTCAGGGACTGGCAGGAGCCGGCAGGCTGCTGGAGTGGTTGTGACCCAGGTCTGCAGTGATAAGTTATCACACAACTGTTTGCTACCCTAACGGAACTGAGTTCTCAGTGCAGTTCCTGGGGCACAAGGCTTTGTCTACACTAGAAACCAGTCTCTCTTTTCCAGCTGCCCAAGCTAGAGCATTGGGAGCAATTTTCAAAAGTACCTATGGAGTTAGATGTCCAACCTCCATGGACTTTGAAACCCTCTGACAAGAGCAAGTGTAGACCATCCTCAGGGGGTTTTCCAACTGACTCATGAAGCCCTGCTTTGCTCAACAGAACAGGGTTTTATAACCCTGTGGCAACACTGGCTGAGCCAGACTTTGCATCATTGCTGGCACTCCTGCAGCCACACAATTGCTGGGAAACAGGGAGGTCGTAGTGAGGCTTGGAAGGATTCGATTTTTTATCAGTAAACGGTGTCGATTTCACCATGCATAGACCAGCAAAAAGGTATTTCAATTGATAATAATCAACATTTACAGAGAGGCAAAGAAAGAAATAGGCTGCTGGAGAACTTACACTGCTCTACAGCCAAAATGCTTCTGAAATAAATGTAGTCAAATTTTACTAATTCTGGGTCACTGAGAACGAAAACGATGCTTAAAATTGTTGATTGGCTCTAGTTTTCAAGATATGCTATTGGGTCAGTATATACGTCCCTTGACTTGGGAATGGCGGAGGATAAGTGAGTTATAAAGGGAAAGGATCTCAATTTAAACCAGAAATGACTAAAATACATCTTTGACTGGATCTATGAATAAATCTATGATTGGGTTTGGACAGTACTTGCTTTTTAGGCAAAACAATGAATGATGCAATCTGAAGCTGGTATTGCATCATACATGATATGAATTGCATCGTGTTATTCCTAGAAGTCATGGATGATGCAATCATAACGAAGCTTACATCACTCTGCTGAACAAATTGCCCTATATCAGCTCTAGAAATCATACAGTGTCGTGCTCTCTTATTTGTCAGTGTTTGATTTTGCAAAGGGACACATTTCTGTTTAGCCAAAGTGAGCACAGATGCCTTGTACTTGTGTGAACAGTGCAGATCACCACAAACATAGCAGAAGTTAAGTGACTTTTGCATCACAAAAGCCCAGTATAACCACTATGGTTAAGAAAACCTATCACCTTTATTTCGGCTGCAAAATTGGAGATCAGGACAAGAGGTGGGCCCCACACATATGCTGCAACACTTGTGCAACAAATCTTTGCCAGTGGTTGAACAGGAAAAGGAAATCTATACCTTTTGCAGTGCCAATGATTTGGAGAGAGCCAACAGATCATACCAGCAATTGTTACTTCTGCATGGTGCCTCTAGTTGGGAAAGGTGTGTCAAAGAAGAAAAAGTGGACTGTGCATTATCCAAACATTCCATCAGCTATATGCCCAGTACCCCATGGAGAAGGACTACTGGTTCCTGATGCACCAGAATCATTCTCACTTGAGTCAGACGAGGAAGAGGAAGAGGATGAAACTTCTGGTCCTGAACTATCAATGTCACAGGACCCACATTTTCTCCCATCCTCCTCCTCTGAACCACACCTCATAACACAAGGTGAACTGAATGACCTTGTCAGGGATTTGGAACTACCCAAGAGTAAGGCAGAGCTGTTGGGCTCCAGACTACAGCAGTGGAATCTCCTGGCACGTGATGTTAGGGTTTCCATGTTCCGTGACCGTCAAAAGGATCTTGTCCCATTCTTCTTCATGGAAGGTGATCTTGTAGCCTGCAAGAACATCGATGGTGTGATGGCAGCCCTCAACATCGTTCACGATCCACATGAGTGGAGACTGTTCATTGATTCATCGAAGACGAGTCTTAAAGCTGTTTTACTGCATAATGGCAATGTTTTGCCATCAATTCCAGTTGGTCATGCAGTCCATATGAAGGAAACCTATGACAACATGAAACAACTTTTGAGGTGCATAAACTATGACCAACATCAGTGGCAACTTTGTGGCGATTTGAAGGTTGTTGCTCTCTTGCTTGGTCTGCAGACTGGATACACAAAGTACTGCTGTTTTCTCTGCGAATGGGATAGTCGTGCAAGAGATTCTCACATCATCAAGAAAGATTGGCCACTCCGACAGTCATTGGAGCCTGGAAAGAAAAGTGTTCAGCATCCACCACTTGTTGAATCAAGGAAGATTTTGTTACCACCCTTACACATCAAGCTGGGTCTGATGAAGAACTTTGTCAAGGCCATTGACAAAACACAAGCAGCTTTCAAGTACCTCCATGGAAAATTTCCAAGGTTAAGTGAAGCTAAGATAAAGGAAGGTGTCTTTGTTGGTCCTCAGATTCGTGAACTTCTTCGAGATGATGCATTTGCCCATGTACTGCGTGGCAAGGAAAAGACAGCATGGAAAGCCTTCCAGTTAGTGGCAATAAATTTTCTCGGAAACAACAAGGCAGACAACTACAGGTTGTTGGTGGAAAACCTTCAAGGCATACAAAAGCCTTGGTTGAAACATGTCACTAAAGATACATTTTTTGCACTCTCATCTAGATTTTTTTCCACCGAACTGCAGAGCAGTGAGTGACGAGCATGGCGAGCCATTTCACCAGGACATTGCAACAATGGAGAAACGCTATCAGGGCAAATGGAGCCCATCAATGCTTGCAGACTATTGCTGGACAGTGACAAGAGATGCTCCATTTAATGAATACAAGAGACAAGCCAAGAAGCGCTGAATAGACACTGAATAGGACTAAACTATGTACATAATAGTTTTTTGCCTTTTGTTTCATAATAAATGTTATTTATATAACCCTTTTGCTGATTTTAAAGTGTTACATAAACAGGACAGGTGAAATATTATCATGTAAAGCAACCATAAACACATGAAAAAACCTAGGTTTACAATTTATGATTAAAACTATCTACACTATATATAAGACATAAAATGTAAAAACTTAAATATCTTAGAAACAGTAGCCAATCAGTTGTTTTAATTGTCATATTTGAATTCAGCACATCAAAATACATAATAAATAGCTCATTTTATCTCTGAAGCAGGCGACTTCTCAAAAATTGTAGACCAGTGTTATTAGGGTTTGATTTAGGGCTATTCACTGTGTAGATTTTGACATGTGATGCTGAGTGTGTGTGATTTAACAGTTATAAAGCTTTAACGTTTTGAATCTCAACATCTCATGTCATTAAACAATTACTGTCTGACCCCCAATTGTCTTACTCCTCAATTTCCCACAGCTGTAAACATTTAAACCAATGAAAACTGGGGGAAATGCTTAAAAATAAACATTGCTATTAGCTGTCAAAATTAAAATAAAATAAAAAATTCTGCCAACCCCAATCATTTTTAGTGTACAGTAACTTCTCACTTAACGTTGTAGTTATGTTCCAGAGAAAGGCGACTTTAAGCGAAATGATGTTAAGCGAATCCAATTTCTCCATAAGAATTAATGTAAATGGGGGGGGTTAGGTTCCAGGGAAATTTTTTTCACCAGACAAAAGACATACACACGCGCGCACACGCACACACACACACACTCACAGTATAAGTTTTAAACAAACAATTTAATACTGTACACAGCAATGTTGGTTGTGAAGCTTGGTTCTGGTGGGGAAGTCAGAGGGTGGGCTATTTCCCAGGGAATACCTTACAGCTAAATGATGAACTAGCAATCAACTGAGCCCTAAAGGGTTAACCCATTGTTGTTAATGTAGCCTCACACTCTACAAGGCAGCATGAATGGAGGGAGGGGAGACAGCTTGGAGCCAGAGCCAGAGACACATACCCTGTGTGAGAGAGAGAGATGCGCATTGCCCCTTTAAGTAGGCTGACCCCACTGTAAGTATATTGCCTTTTTAAGTAGATCAGCAAGTTGAGACAGAAGCTGCTGCCAGGAAGCTCCCTCCGTCCTGAGGCTTGTCGTGTCCCCCCTCCCCCGCTCTATGGAAATGGGGTAAGTGGGGTGCAGGAGCAGGGGGGAGGGGGACACCGACATTAGTGCGCCCACTCCTCCCCCCACACAGCAAGCAGGAGGCTCCCGGGAGCAGCTCCAAGGCAGAGGGCAGGAGCAGCACATGGCAGTGGGAGGAGGGACAGCTGAACTGCCCAGCAATTGATAGCCTACTGGGCGGCTGCCGCACAGGGAACTTAGGGGAGCGGGGAGCTGATGGGGGAGCTGATAGAGGGGCTGCCAGTCCATCCTGGTTCCAAGCCCCTACCCAGCTAGCTGCAACGGGCTGATCTTCCTGCAAGCAGTGGACAAAGCAGGCGGCTGCCAAACAACGTTAGAAGGGAGCATTGCACAACTTTAAACGAGCATGTTTTCTACTAGATCAGTGACGTAACAACGAAACAACGTTAACCAGGACAACTTTAAATGAAGAGTTACTGTAGTAGCTTCCCATATAGCCTCATCTCTCTCTGTCACACACACACACACACACACACACACACACACACACACACCTCAGAGAGACCAAGAGCTGACTTGATATGGAAACTTCTTACCTGTAGAGGTCACCTCTGTAGGGCAGGTCTAAGGTGTGCTGGCAGGGCAGCGTGGGAAGGAGGTGGGCACTGCTGTGGTTTGTTCAGCTAAAAGCAAACTCAGGCTGTTGTGCCTAGAGCACTGGACTGGGACTCAGGAGATCTGGGTTTTGCTACTGGCTTGCCGGGTGACCGTGGGTGAATCACTTCACCTCTCTGTGCACCTGTGAAATGGGAATAGTGAAACTGACCTGCTGTGTAAATGCTCGGAGATCTCTGGGTGAGGAGCGTGATATATAAGCTAGGGGTTAGTGACAACGTGGTGCCACTTAGCAGCACTAGTGTTTGTTTTGTGGAAGGAACAGAAAGCATGCTTTACAAATAAAAGCAAACTACAACCCCTTTCCTCCCCTTCTCCTGACCTCACTAGGAATATCTCCATCACTCTCATCACTGCATTATCCAGAACAGCATGCCAAAGGCAGATCTCCAAGAAAGAAACCAGCAAAGGGTGCTGAGACATTTGTCTCTTCATTTATTGGCAGTAACAAGTGTTATTTTATTGCCTGTCTTTCCACTCAGAATAATAAGGCCGCATACCCAGGATCTGATGGTTTAAAATTCCAGAACCAGGTACACAATTTTTGGTCAGCTCCCACCTTCTGCCAGGCGGCAGGTCCTGTTCAAATCCTATCCCACCACCCATCAGCCAGCACCTCAATTGCACTAACTCTCTGGGCTGTTGGATCAGGGACAAGGCGGCATTCCAGAGCTCCGGAATCCTCACAGAGAACATCCTGCCAGCCAACCCCTCTGTGTCACATCCAGGGGATCTGGCAAAGCCCCATCCCCCCAGTTTATTGCCTAGGTCAATCTGTACCAGAAATGAAGGGGTTGAGTAAGCAAATGGAGAGCACAATAGCCTTTCAACTCCGGAAGTCCAGATTAAAATCTTTCTTTAAACCACCAGTGAAAATAAAGTGCAGTAGGTTTGTCCTAGTGGCCGTGGGTAATGCATCACTCCCTCGATGTGGCAGAATAGGCACAAGCAGTGCTCGTGTTTGTGAAAACGATGGTATGGCTGGAGGTCAGGGCTGAGGGGCCTTAGCAGAGCGAGGCCTGAAACTCTCACCTGGCCAGTCTGCAACATGCTTGGTCTGAACTCAACCTCCAGACTTCTCTTAACTAGATAAAACACAGACTAAGGAGTGGAAACGGGCAAGAAAATGCCCTCTTATAGATACCAGTATAAAACACACTTTTAACTATCAGACAAAATCAGCGGGGGTAAATAACTACTGACCCATGAAACTGATGGCTATTTTACATAACATTTTTGCCACTGAAATGACCTTGGCAAAAACAAGGGCTCTGAATCCAACCTAGTCCCTTCAGCGCTCAGACGCTAAGCTGAGGAGCTGAACTAAGGAAAGCCCAGTGACAGGCACTGGTAAAGCAAGCAGCATCCGTTGCTAAGCAACCTTCTATGGTTCATTTATTTCTCTCAGCTGGGGACCAGAATGTGTCCGGGTGACTTAGTCTGTACCAGACATGACTTCACAAAGCAATTGCTGAAAGCTTTAATTAATGTTCAGCAGGGGGGAATCCAAAGTGGGGCACAAACCCACAGTTAATTACACTCCAGAGCTACTCTTGCACTATATCCAGCTTTTGTCATAAAGGGTCAGTTTTCCTTACTCTTGGGGAGGAGGAGGTCAAAGTGAGAGTGTCTTGGTTCCTTGCCATGGATGCTTTAGAAATACATCTGAGATTAGATAAGGGAAAGCAGAGTAAAAAAAAAAAAAAAAGGACTTGTTGGAGACTCAAAACAGATAATTCACTTACTGCTAAAAGAACAGGAGTACTTGTGGCACCTTCGAGACTAACAAATTTATTAGAGCATAAGCTTTCATGGACTACAGCCCACGGTGCCACAAGTACTCCTGTTCTTTTTGCGGATACAGACTAACACGGCTGCTACTCTGAAACCTGTCACTTACTGCTGCTGAATTCAACCAAACGCCTTGTTTTGGCAAAGTGTGAATAGCCTTATGGAAAATCTTACTCATATGAAACACTGGGAAAATGTTTCCCCATATCACGCTCTTTGCCTTCCTTTCATTAGACATGCTGATTCTAATATGCAAGTAGGTAATATTTTTTGTCCTTTCCTCCATTGATTTCATGAACAACATTAAACACTTAACACTCTATTATGGTTATAGAATAATGCTTGTAATTATTGTATTGTTCACCACTTGTGGCTCATTTGTCCCTCGTGTTTTGCAACTTTATCCGGCGTTTGGTTTTTTGTGACTCAAGCAACATTTCTAATAAAAACAGGTGGTCATTTACAGCTCGGAAAGCAACGATTTTTGTAGCCAAATTACACAGGCGGCAAGGCGGCAGACATTGCAAAAATGCCATCCCTAAAGAACTCTACGGAAAGCCTGTTATCAAAGTGAGCAATCTGATGATCAGAGATGTGGCTGGGAGGTAGCCACTAATCTGCAGTGGGAGCCGCAGTGCAAAAGAGGAGGACAGGCTCTATTACTTTTCAGTATCAAAACCCACATCTTACGAAGGATCAGGGCCGATTATGTTGATTTACGTCATTTGAGCCCATGAGGGGGGAAAAAAAGGGAGCCCCTGGCCCAGACATGCCAGGATTGTTTAAGAAGCAGGGGGCTGGATGGTCTATTTATTATTGGCCATCTGTGCCTTGTTGCATTCAGGAACGAAAAACAATTAGAGCTTTGCAAGGGGCATTCTGTGCAGTCATGATAGCATGTGAGTGCATAATATGGACTGTGCTCTTACCACTCCCTCCTCTCACAAATCCTCTATTCCTCCTTCTCCATCCCCCAGGAGAGCTGGAGGGATCCACTCCCACCGGTCTTCAGCTCCAGAAGACAGCACCAGCCCTCAGGGTAATCAGCTGTCCTCCCGGCTAGGAGACAGCGCCCCTTGTGGTAGTTAGGCCAAACAGCACCTTTAATGCAGAAAAGTGAGTTCATAGAATCATGGAAAATTAGGGTTGGAAGAGACCCATCAGGAGGTCATCTAGTCCTGACAAATGGATCATTATGGCTCAGGAATTGGATGTTCTCTTTTATTAGGCCCAACAGCAATTCACTGCATTCTTCGGCTTCATGTTTTCATGCAACTTCTCATCTACAGTGAGCAGCAATGTGGAGTGGCGGAAGAGACCCCGGTGATGAGGGAGGGATAAAAACGTAGCACGAGAGAAGCCGCTTGAACAAAAATCAGCCTGACCGAGGCAGCTTCTCCTGCAGTGCCTTACGTTCATGGATTGCTTTTCAGCCTGAGGGAGACTGAAATGCAGCACCAGTGAAATGCAGCCACCTCTGGGCAGAACAGGGGGCATCCAAGCAGATTGCAGCACAAAGCCAAACATTTCCCTTCCCCTCACTAGGATACAAAAGCCAAAAAAGTTGATTCCTGGAGATCTTTAATATTTCTCAAGAGTAGGCAGGACCAGGATGTGAAATCCACTCCCCTCCCCTCCCCTCCTCTCCCCAGATGCTGCTGCATAGTCTGCCATGTATTTATGCTGGATGGATGAACGGCTGATTCACCGGGGGTTCCAGGGACAAGCAGATATTCCAAGCGCAATGCCTAGACCCCCCATTACCTCTCTGAGCTGAACTAAGACTTGTACTCAATCCACAAGACCAGTCTTGACCTCCATTGTCTTTATCTAGGCACAAGATTAGTTCAGCTGAAGCCTCTCCACACACAGGTTTGCGAATCCCATCCACTTCCTTGTGGAACAATGCTTGGACTTATTTATAGCTCCCCCACGGAGCCAAGAACCAACCGCAAACTGGAAGTAGGGCCAAGCCAGCTGGTTGGGGAAAATGCTTATATCATCACCAGCCAAACATTCTCCACCCCCCTCGCCCTCTTCCAGTCTGAGCTCCAGTACGTTACTGACACGACTCACGTGGGACCAAAGGCTGCTTCAGCCTGGAGCTGCAGCCGCTGGGCCTTTCCGCTCAACCAGGACAGGAGTGTGGGTTAAAACAAACATTTGTATTAAAACAGCACTCAGCAAACTAACCTTTGCTGTCTTCTAATTTGCTCACGTCCTCTTCACGCTTACTCTCCAGCATTACTATAATCAAAGGGGAGAAATAAGTTCTTTCAAGACACCTGCGACAGCCGGTTCTCCTGTGCCCCCGGAGCAAGTGCTTCCTGCTGGGCCAGACCCCAGCGGCTGTAAAGCAGCCCCCCGAAGTCAACGGGGTTATCCTGATTGACACGCTGCTGCTTCTTTGCAAGGACAGCTTTCACCACAAACAGGGAAGGCAAGATTAGCTATTCCATCTCGCTAACTGGGCTAGTGAGCATTTCAATCACAAACAGCGAACAACAAAAGCCAGCTGAATCAAGGGGACCAGAGCAAGTGTAACCCACACACCTTCTGGTTGTAGTGTTCTGTCCCATCTAGTGGCACTGAGAGACTCAGCTAAGGCTGTAGAGCAGACAAAATAAGAGCCAGTTGGCTTTTAGCTTATGTGGTAGAGTCTCATGCACTAAGCTCCAGAGGCCCCAGGTTCATTCTCGCCCGCTGACAACCGGGGTCTGTTGATGTTACACAAGCAGAATGAGATAACCTGCAGATCAAATGGCAATAGCTACTGACGGGGTGGAAGCCCACAAAGGGACCTCTGATCCTCGCCCGTAATTCCAGAGTTTCATTTCAAATGTTCATGGCAATCTGGACTTTCAGAGGCCAGGAGCTGTGGAGGACAAGGCAAGATTTTCAGAGATGTAGGCTTTTCTAGGGACACTGATAACCTAATGGGGACCAATTCTCTCTCTCTCCCCCGGCCCAACATGGATTCTTTAGTCATTTAGAAAAGATGCTGAAAAATAATGATGCAAGATGATCACTTGATTTTGATGGCTTAAGCATAGGAGAAAATTGTGAGACTCCATTTCCAAGATGACCTTAACCGTAGCGTGTAGCTCCTACGATTGGTCCAGAGGTAGGAAAAAATAGCAAATAATTCCTTTTAAGTTAAGCGATAAGAGACAATCAGAGAAACTCGTAACGGAAAGCAGCTCAAATGGAACAGAGAACTTTATGTAAGGCTACAGAACAGGAACCCACATTAATGTTTCCAAGCCTCCTCTATAATGAGAGGAATTTCAGGAGAGGTGGAACAATAAAGGGTGAGACAGTCACAAGGAGTTCACAGATGGTGGCACAACAGAAGGAAAAGCCCAACGATATAAGCAAGATGACTGAAGCATGGGGCTGGCTTTGATATCAAACATGTCACAATGCTCTCCTGTGCCAAGACACAGCCACTTAAGAGAGAGCCTCCCTGATTCCCACAGTGCATCTGTGCCAGCTTCCACTCACTGGCACAAGTTAGGGCAGACACAGGGCTGGTTATGCAGGGACTGGACTCCCATTGGGAAGGGGTGTAGTGAGCCACTGCCTCCCCCCAACACGCCCCAATGCCACGGTGTGGGAGGGCACTCAGTGCAGGAGCCAGCTGCATCACTTCATGCCAACTCAAGGCTCTCTTGCCCCAGGGGAATTCTCAGCTGGCCGGTTGTTGGTGCAAAACAGCCAGAACAGAAGAGATGATTCTGGGGTGAGGACTTTGTATTTTGGGGGCGGGGCACAGTACCAATTTTCTCAGGTTCTTGTTTATTCCTAGATTCCAAGGCCAGAAGGGACCACTGTCATGTAATCTGACCTCCTATAACCTCTAGTTAGCCACTTTCCCTCTTACCTCCCCAGTAGGGTGATCATATTTTCCCAAAGGGAAAACGGGATACCCCTGGGCTGGCCTGAGCTCCTCCCCGCCCTGCACGGGGCTGGCCCAAGCCCTCCCTATCTCCTATCCATGCAGGACTGGGTTGAAGTCCCCCTCCCCCTGGGCCAGCCTCAGCCCCCAGACTACCCGAGCCCTCCAGCCTCCAACCCACCCAGGGCCAGCCTGAGGTCCCCCTCGTAACTGGCACATGGGGCTGGCCTGAGCCCCCCTCACCACATGGGGGACTGGTCCTCCGAGCCACCCTGCTGCCAATGAGCCCCCTCCTTTCCCCGCGGTCCCCTTTCATCCTGCCAGCAGGGCTGGTAGTCCGAGCCCCCTTGCCACCTACCCGCACCAGGCGGGCTGGCTTGCCCAAGCTGCTCTTCCTCCAGCGCAGGGCTAGTGTTGCCACTCACCATGCCCCCCATTCCTCTGGGCCCCGCTAGGGGTCCCACCCCACATCAGTTGGAAAGAGCAAATGGGACAAATGCTCAGTTTTGTCAAAAAAGTTGGGACGGCTGGGACACAGACTAAAAAAGGGACTGTCCTGGCCAAAATGGGACATATGGTCATTCTACTCCCCAGTAATAATGATAATGCCTATTGTCACAATGCTCTCCTGTGCTGAGACACATTCACTTAGGAGAGAGCCTCCTAAAATAGGAGGAATAATGATTATGCCTATTGCATCTGTGGAAGCCCCGGGCATTGCGGTGCTCCACCAGAGGAAGGGAGTGGAGCTTAGCGAACAGCTGGTGAGACACACAGAGGATCAGACTCTCTCCCTGAGCCGCCTGGGCTCTACAGGGGGAAAATCAGTAAAACCTCCCGAGTGACCCTCACAGGGAGCGGGGCTGCCAAAGAAGCAACATGTTAAGTCATCCAATGCTGTAGGGCCAGACTTCCAAGCCACAGTGAATATACCCAATGCACACCCCTCCTCCCTGTCCAGCTATCCGTGATCGTGGGACAGATGTACGAACACGATTACCACTGAAAATCTGGGCTTTATAACGTACTAGTGCATTGTGCAGACTCTGAGCCCACGGCTCTTTTGAATGGCCTGGGTGAGTTTTCCTGTGGTCCAGGGCTATTCAGTTTTGCTGAGGTCCCGCTCGCTCTCCAAAGACACATTCCCTCTGAAAGCCAAGGCCAAGGAAGGGTCAGCCAAACAGCGCTGGGCACAACACCCAGGATCTTCTTACAAACATTTCCCTGAGCTGCGGCTTTGCAAACCTTCCATTTGCAGCATTTGGATTTGGGGAATTAATGTAATGCTGATGAAGGGGATGGATTAATATACCTGCCTCTACCTTGCCAATACCCACAAGCCAATACCAACTATTCCAGCTCATGAATCCAGTACACCCCCTGCCTCCCCAAAAAATCATACGATTGACTTAAAAATTGTGAGATTGACAAAAAGTTGTGGGCTCTTTTAATTTGCCAGCTGGCTTTTGCGCTGGTAGTGGTCACATTTTCAAGATTTCCCCCTTGTGCTGAGAAGCTGAAATGCTCAGTGCTAGACATTTTCATTTCAATAGAGGTAAACTGAGATTCTCAGATGATCTTCTGACTCCAGGAGCTGGGGCTTTAAGAACATCAAATATCACTCGGGTCACATTGAAAGTCACAAGACTGGGCAACACTGTCTTGAAGTAGGTCTAACGGGCTGGCGCTACACAAAGCATTCCTGAATATTGCCGCGGCCTAGGCCCAGTGCTGAGACTCTTAAGTAGGGTTACCATATGTCCGGATTTTCCCGGACATGTCCGGCTTTTTGGGCTCCAAATCCCCATCCGGGGGGAAATCCCAAAAAGCCGGACATGTCCGGGAAAATTGGGACATGCGGGGCCGGCGGTGCGGGTGCTCGGGGGCCGGGCCGGTGGAGTGGTGCCGGGCCGGGGGCTTGGGGGCCGGGGGAGCGGGGCCGGGGGCTCGGGGGCCGGCGGTGCTGGGCAGGCCGGGGGTGCTCGGCCGGGGGCCCGGGCGGGCCGGGGGTGCTCGGTTGGGCCCGGGGCCGGCACCCCAGGGCCCGAGCCGACCCAGGCTGGAGATGCCGGGGGGGCCAGACTGGGCCGCGCCTCCTCCCCCCACACCCTCCTTACCTGCTTCAGGCTTCCCGCGAATCAAATGTTCGCGGGAAGCAGGGGAGGGGGCGGAGACTTTGGGGAAGGGGCGGAGTTGGGGCGTGGGTGGGGCTGGGCCGGGGCCCCGTGGAGTGTCCTCCTTTTGGAGGCACAAAATATGGTAACCCTATCTTAAGCAACAACTGCCCATCATGCAGAGTTGTGCCAAAGGGTGAGGTGGGCTTTCCCGGGTGCATGAACCAGGAGTAAAATGAAATCACCAGACCCAGTGCACTCACATGTGGTCTAGGTCAGCAGGCTGAATCCAACACACAGGCCAGTTTCAGAACATGGTGCAAGCTCAATTCATACCTCCAAAAGGTGCTGCAAATGTTTGCACCAGGCCCAAATTTGGCCACGTTTAGCTCATAAGCTTGCTTATATTGTTGTTAACCATCTTACAACACACAGTTGGGAAACAGGGGGTGTTTGACTGTTCAGGTAAAAAACCAGAAGCTGTTCTACCGTTGATGTCACACCCAATGCTACTGGACCAGTAACACTAAAGAAGGTGAATCTTGGGGAATTGCTCTATCCTTGTTTGAATTTTTACACACACATTCCTCTTACTCAGGGGCTTTTTAGGAACCTTCCAACCAGTGATGAATTACCTGATCATTTTCTCCAGCCAGAAAAATGCAAGAGAAGCAGTTGAGTAATAAAAATGTCTGCCACAAAATATTGTAGCATATATCATTTCTCAGCCAAACTGCCTTTCATTTTTTAAAGTAAAATATTTTAGGCTTGTCTAGTATTTAAATGCAAATACCACCCTGGGGAGGGGGGAATGCAAATGATTTTACAGCTTGGAAAAAAATTAAACCTATGCAGATATTTGACTGTGAAGTTGCAGCCCCGCTCTATTTTTGATGAGTTGCTTTTGAGGAGGGAAGTAGAACTTGGCTGAGAACTTGATGAAGGCACAAAGCTTCAAGGACAAATTCCTTGATATTGATTTTGTTTCTGTAAGGTATGCCAGGGATGGGAGCGGGGCTGATGAGTCAACCAGTTGCTGGAGGAAGAGATCATCCAGTGGAAACCTAGAGAGAAGTTTCCAATACAGTCCTATGACTGAGGCAACCTCCCAGGAAACAGAACATATCAAGACCTCTCAGGAGTGTTCAAATAACGACTTTAATTGTAATATTTCTTCCCCCCCCGAAGATTTTTAAAAAACATTAGCTGTTAAGTACAATAAGCAATTGCTGTACATAACAAAGTAATGCAACATCCAGACCAAGGCTCCACAGCAGGGCCTGATAGTGGTGGGTGAAAGGCATTTGAACGGCACGTGGATTTTAACGTGTGAAAGGAGGTGGATTTTTAAATTAAAGGAGGAGGGAGAAAAAAATCACGTAGTGATTACGCTGACTCATTCCGAACCATTGCAGTTGTTTGGGCTAAAATGATTCTCAGGGAGGGGACAGAATGGTGGGTTTCGGCTTCTGTTGAAATGTCCAGCTGGGCGTACAGGACCTGAGGTAGTCAGAAAATCTGGGAAAACAAAACTAGCCAGTAATTTCCCATCTTGTAAGAATCCCTGGATGCTAAAGCATCTGTCTGATAGATTAAACGCTGCTGTAAGAGCAATACAGCCACCCTGCCTCCCCACTGTCTTCATCTGCAGTAGGTTAGACCCTAATTCTCCAACTAGATCCCTGTGCAAAGCTCCCGTTGAAGCGATTCAGCAAGTTCTGCCCAGGCCTCTGCAGACCCACTGGCAGGATCAGGGCCTTTTAAACAGCTAAAGCCAACAGCTTGCTGAAGAAAGCAACAAGTCTGTGCTTCGAACAGATACTTACAAGCCCTCTGCTGATGCACATGGCATCATTTGGCAGAGTGAACCCTTTAGGCAGGTCTGCTCTCTGCTTTTGGAATACGCTGAACTTCGGCTTCCATTACATAAGGTATTCCAGCATTTCCACGTAGGGTTCAGGTTGGTGCATGAAAAACCCCCAATATTTAAGGTGGTCTGTTCCTTTAAATAAAAAAGGACCCAGTCTGTGAGCATTACTGTCTGCCAGGTTTTAACTCCGTGCTATAATAAGTTGCATAAGAAATACCTTAAAGGCCCTGAGGAGAATATCCATGATATTAAGGTGCTATTCTTCATTAGTGGGAGACTTGTTTCTAAGGGAAATTCTTTCAGGGTGACATTTGGAGGGGAAATTAGAGGCACAATCTCCATTACACTGTGTCTCCGTTCTTTGGAGGAGCGGAGTTCCCAGAAGCCATGTGTGTCTCACTTGTCGCTCTACTCTCAGGAGATTCTGCAGTGCCTACCCAGATACACAAGTCACAAGAGTACTTCTAAGGTCTGCCTGTCGCAGGGTGCAGGCAGACTGCATCAAGCAGTTTTTATTTTAGACATTGGATGAGATGGTCCTGTGATGCAAGCCAGCCAAACGGTTCAGAGCAAACCCACTGGACGGATGGATGACTGACGCCAGCTGTTGCCTCCTATGCCTGGTACGAACTTGACAATGGAGGAAAAAAAAAGAATTGTGCCATTATCTCCTGACAACCTGTGATCATGGATCAGTCGATACAAGACCATGATGCTTCTAGCAAGGTCACACTAACCTCTTGCTCGTCGATATAAAGCTCAAGGAATAAAAATAGACTTCCAATCTCAGTGATCAACCCAGCAGAAACAGCTTTAATAGGGAACGTTTTCATCAGTTTTCCATTGCACGGGGCATTGTTATTGTGTTACGTGATTTCACACTCAAAATAAACATCTTCGTTCTGTGCAAAAATATGTTTTCCCCTGTGTGAAATATTTCAAAGGTGGAGGGAGAGAGGATCATTCAAAAGGCTGTTAAAAAAGGTAGTCGATGTCGCACGTGAAGGAACCCCAGAAGGGGTAAGATTTCAGCTCAGTGGAACCATTTCTCTGAGCACGGATTATTTACATGACAGACTGGAGCTCAGTAGCCTTGAGGGGCCTGATCCAAAGCTCAGGGAAGTCACTGGCAGTCTCACCATCAACCTGAATGGGCTTTGGATCAGACCCTAAACTTTAAGGGGCTGACTGAAATGGCACCTAAGTCAACGTAATAACTCCCACAGACTCCAATGAGTTTTGGATCAGATCCCAACTTAGTAAAGACATTTTTTTAAATGATGTCTAATACAGCTCTTCTCTCCTGACTGCTTCTGGAGCATGCAGGTCCCCAGCAGAGATCCCCAAGATGCTCTTATTGCAGTACAGAGCAGTCAGTAGAGAGAAAAGTTACCTTCAATGAGACTGGCACCTTTGTAGTTAATGTCCCTAAAAAAGCAAAAGGCAGAAGAAGGGGAGGGAACGCCACTGAACCAGAAATCTTTTCAGCTCCTTCCAGAATGCTCATTGTAGCAGCAGGCAGGAGGGATGCCTGAGTGCTAAAGGCAGCACTGACTCTTCAAGTTAAGAACTTAAGTGGTACATCTGAAAACTAGGTATTGTGTATTTCCAGATCTAGACATTAGAAAAAGTATATATATAAAAAAACAGATCATGGAGAGCTACTGGGAAAAAAGTACAACTGCTTTTCTTTGTAACATTTTCTTAGGGCTGTAGGAGGTTCAGAGTTACTGCAATGGTGAATACAAAACAGTGATTCCAGAGTCTCACACTATAGAAAACCTTGTAAGGGGGGGTGGTCTGAGGGAATGGAAAGGAGAGATTCACACCGTGCTTTGTTTTAAATACATATTTACATGATTCATGGTCAATTTCAGAAGTTATTTAAAAAAGTTCCTACACAACATAAAAATGCAACAACTCTCCCATTGAAGTGGTTTCAACTTTTGCTGCTCATTAAAAAATTAGAGATTTATTTGCAAATGTCTTAAAAAAAAAGTGTTGGGGTCTTCCCCACCCACTGTTAAACTTTACAAATAGAAAGTTGTGTAACTGGTATCAACCCCTCAGCAGAGAAAACCCAGCTCTTCTGGACTCTTTCTACATGAGGGAGAACACTCAAAAGAAGTCCTGCTTCACTGTGCAATTCCAGTCCCAGAGCAAACGTTCAAACTTTGGCCTTTTGTCAGCTCCTGCCTGTTTTTTGTCCTCGCCATCAGATAGCAAAATCTTCATGGTCTGGAGGGCTAAAGGCGGCTGCACGGAGTATGTCCAAGGAATTAACTAAGATCAGGGTTCCTGTTAGATGTTTCCAGCGCTTGGTGATGGGGTTCTTCATCTTATCCAGCCCTATGTGCAGCTCCTGGATGACATCTCGGTAGCTATCTCCAATCTGATTGCTCCAGGTTAGCAGAAAGTCATAGGCTGGTTTCCACATGGCCTGTGTTCCATGCCAGAGAGGCAAAAAGAGAAAACAAACACAAACAGAATTGAGAGATCTGTTCTTGTTAGGTAGACTAGACACTGCTCTGCTACAGAAACGTAGTCGTTTGCTGGGAATTTCTGTGGCTGCTTCAGGGCACAGGAATGGCAATACCAGAACAAAAAGAACAGGAGTACTTGTGGCACCTTAGAAACTAACAAATTTATTAGAGCATAAACTTTCGTGGGCTACAGCCCACTTCTTCGGATGCATATAGAATGGAACATATATTGAGAAGATAGAGATAGATATGTTCCATTCTATATCTCCTCAATATATGTTCCATTCTATATGCATCCGAAGAAGTGGGCAGTAGCCCACGAAAGTTTACGCTCTAATAAATTTGTTAGTCTCTAAGGTGCCACAAGTACTCCTGTTCTTTTTGCAGATACAGACTAACACGGCTGCTACTCTAACACCAGAACAGGCTCTGGTCCAACTGAATGCTTTGGAGAACACACAACACTGGAGCGATATCTGCCCATTCAGGCCCCACTTCAGCAAAGTGCTTGCGTCCATCCCTATTCATAGGGCCTTACCAAATTTGTGGTCCATTTTGGTCAATTTCACAGTGATGGGATTTTAAAAATTGTAAATTTCATGATTTCAGCTATTTAAATCTGAAATTTCACCAGGTTGTAATTGTAGGGGTCCTGACCCTAAAATGAGTTGTGGGGTGGGGGAGGTCGCAAGGTTAGTGTGTGTGTGTATGTGGGGGGGGTGTGGAACTGCTACCCTTACTTCTGCACTGCTGGTGGTGTGGTGCTGCCTTCAGAGCTGGACAGCTGGAGAGCAGTGGGTGCAGGCTGGGAGCCCAGCTCTGAAGGCAGAGCTACTGCCAGCAGCAACGTAGAAGTAAGGATGGCATGGTATGGTCTTGCCACCCTTACTTCTGCTGCTGCAGAGCTGGGCCCTCAGTCAGCAGCCACCACTCTCTGGCCACCTAGGTCAGAAGGGTGGCAATACCGCTCTTTCCCCTCCCCCCCCCATAACCTTGTGACCCTTTGCAACTCCCTTTTGGGTCAGAACTCCCAATTTGAGAAACGCTGGTCTCCCCCGTGAAATCTGTATAGCATAGGGTAAAAAACACGCAAAAGACCAGATTTCACGGTCTGTGACGCGTTTTTCATAGCCGTGAATTTGATAGGGCCCTACATATTCAGCAAGGGACTTGCACACGTTCAGCTTTGAGCAAGTGTTTAAATTAGGGCTGTCAAGCAATTAAAGTGATTAATCACACTTAATATTAGAATACCATTTATTTAAATATTTTTGGATGTTTTCTACATTTTCAAATATATGGATTTCAATTACAACAGAACACAAAGTGTACAGTGCTCACTTTATATTTATTACAAATATTTGTGCTATTAAAACAAAAGAATTCACCTCATACACGTACTGCAATACAATCTCTTTATCATGAAAGTTGAACTTACAAATGTAGAATTATGTACATAAAATAACTGCATTCAAAAATAAAACAATGTAAAACTTTACAGTCTAAAAATGTCCACTCAGTCCTACTTCTTGTTCAGTCAGTCACTCAGACAAACAAGTTTGTTTACATTTCGAGGAGATAATGCTGCCCACTTCTTGTTTACAATGTCACCAGAAACTGAGAACAGGTGTTCGCATGGCACTGTTGTAGCCGGCATCATAAGATATTTACATGCCAGATTCGCTAAAGATTCATATGTCCCTTCAATACTTCAACCACCATTCTAGAGGGCATGCATCCATGCTAATAAGGGGTTCTGCTAGATAATGATCCAAACAGTGCAGATGGACGCATGTTCTCTTTCATCATCTGGTTCGTGTTCTGTAGTTTCAAAGCTGGACTGCTGCTCTTTTAAGACTTGTGAAAGCATGCTCCACACCTCATCCCTCTCAGATTTTGGAAGGCACTTCTGATTCTTAAACCTTGGGTCAAGCACTGTAGCTATCTTTAGAAATCTCACATTGGTACCTTCTTTGCCTTTTGTGAAATCTGCAGTGAAAGTGTTCTTAAAATGAAGATGTGCAGAGTCATCATCTGAGACTGCCATAACAGGAAATATATGGCAGAATGCGAGTAAAACAGAGCAGGGAACATACAATTCTCCCCCAAGGAGTTCAGTCACAAATTTAATTAACACATTTTTTTAATGAGCATCATTAACATGGAAGCATGTCCTCTGGAATGGTGGCCAAAGTATGAAGGGACGTATGAATGTTTAGCATATCTGGCACATAAATACCTTGCAATGCTAGCTACAAAAGTGCCATTGTAAATAAGAAGCAGGCAGCATTATGTCCCGTAAATGTAAACAAACTTGTTTGTCTGAGCGATTGGCTGAACAAGAAGTAGGACTGAGGGACTTGTAGGCTGTAAAGTTTTGCATTGTTTTGAGTGCAGTTATGTAACAACAACAAAAATCTACATTTGTAATTTGCACTTTCACGACAAAGAGATTGCACTATGTATGAGATGAACTGAAAAATACTATTTCTTTTATCATTTTTACAGTGCAAATATCTGTAATAATAATAATAATATAAAGTGAGCACTGTATACTTTGTATTCTATTGTTTAACAATGCGATTAAAATGGCAATCAATTTTTTTGAGTTAATCGCGTGAGTTAACTGTGACTAATCGACAGCCCTAGTTTAAATGCCATCAACTTCAGTGAGGCTCAAGCATGCGCTTTGCTGAATCAGGTCCAGATTCGGGCTGTTTGCTCATCAGCTCCTGATGCTTCATAGCAAGGCGACCCTGCTGCCACAACCCTGTAGCACGCCCAGCTACGCTGTGCAAAGCTGGACCCATGGGGGAAGAGAACGACTGCTGGAGCCCTGCAGTGGTCAGATCTCAGTCCAGAGCACTGGTCCCTATTTCCCCTAACAGAACATGAACAATGAACCCCACAAGAGCCACTGGTTTGGGGAAAAACCTCAACTCAAGCCAGGGGGCAGTATCAGAGGGTGGGACAAACAGTTATTCAAACTGAAAGGGCCCCAGGATTTCAGTCAGTCATTGAGAGGTGCTACTTATTTTTAAAGGAACAGCAGAGAGATGATTGAAACTGACCAGCATCCAGCCCACCCCAAACCAAAACCACCCCATGAGATGTGAGTACCGAGCCTACACTGGCAGGCTCATTGCTCCACTCCCATAGAGGTAGGTGTGTGTGCGGGGGGGAAGTGTGTCAATCACGAGCCGTCAGCAGGAACACACTGATTTGTCCCCCTTTCAGAAAGGGAAAATTGGACAATTGTGAAAATGATGAAACACTCGCTCCCCCTGCAGGCAGCTTCTCAGACTCAAAGATCAATGGAGCTTCTCCTCCAGGGGCCACTTTCAGGCACTCACATCTCCCAGTGGGAAGGAACCTTGCTCTGGCTTGCCATCGCCAAAGAAGCGCTCTTATTTGCTGACACCTCAGCCAAAAAACCCAAAAGGCAGCCGAAATCAGCCCTCAAGTGTTTGCTTCCAGACCATTGCACAATGTGTCATGCTTTAAGGGATTGTCAAATCTAGTCTCACCTCACTGTCTACCGCTCCATTCCTGTCTCGGTGGGGGGCTTCGTAGGCGTCCATCTGTTGTTTGGAGACCTTGGCTAGCTTCTCTGCCAGCTCCCTCCAGCGCTGAGCCACTTCCACGGCTGTGGTCAGGAGCACAAAGTCCTGAATGAGCCTCACGACCAGCCCCTGGCAGTCTATTTTCAGTAAGGCCTGAGAGAAGACAGAGCAAACCAAACCAAGCAAAGGTCAGGTACAGTCCCAGGGTTTCATCTTCTAGCAGCCACCAACAGTGTTCTCCTGCCACTCTGGCCCAGCAACAACTGAGAACAGTGACAACTCATTACTACAATGACAGCAGCACTTCATTCCTTGCTCTCAAACACGGAAGTGATAAAGCCTGTGAGAGAAGGAAGCCAAGGCCCTCCCTACCAAAATCCAACTCAATCTGAAACCCAGCAGCAAGGCAAGTCTTGCCTTCCCCTTTCTGGCTTCATGGCTGGTTAAACAACCTTGTCTGTGTGCACAGGGAAATCTCTTGAATCAATCATTAACTCCCCTCCCCCATACGACAGGTGGTGAAATACGGTCACTGGACCTGCAGGAAGAATTATCTCATTAAGTGGATAAAGCACTCTGCCTTGATGTTAGAGGTAGGGCTGGGTGTTCTAGCCAGATCTTCTAGGCAAACGCACTAAATAATTAGCTCCATGATGCAGTTTAAGAATTGAGAAAAAAAGCAGCATGTAATAAAGATAATTAACTCAATATGGTCAAAATAGGTTAGGGTATAGTGACCAGAGAAGAACAAACATGGCTTTCAATACAGAGAAAAAGAGGATGCAAAGAATAAATGAACCCAGGTACTTGTTAATAACCAGAACATCTGCCAACCCCGAGAAGGCAAGGCCTAGATCTGATTCTAGTGCCACCCAGGGGGGAGGGACAGCTCAGTGGTTTGAGCATTGGCCTGCTAAACCCAGGGTTGTGAGTTCAATCCCTGAGGGGGCCACTTGGGGATCTGGGGCAAAATCAGTACTTGGTCCTGCTAGTGAAGGCAGGGGGCTGGACTCAATGACCTTTCAAGGTCCCTTCCAGTTCTAGGAGATGGGATATCTCCATTAATTTCTAAATTTCAGCTGCCTGGGCAGGTCAGAGATTTAGGTGGTGTGAAGGAAGCAGTCATTCTGCTGAGGACTCTGGCTCACGTTACATGACTTTCATCCTGCACACTCCAACTTTCAGTTCATTAGTTTCTAAACTCTTAAAAGAGAAGAGTTTATTGATTTAAAAGCTGCGAATTCTGCAAACCCTTCCCTGTGGTCGCTTCAACTAGGGAACCTGGAGTGGGAAGTTTTCTGCCTCTCCTACCTAGCCAATTCTTTGACCAGTAAATGACTGACATTGAATGAATCCAGAATTCCAGTGAAATTAAAGACTCACAACACCATGTGACCACAGCCTGGTTTTGCATAAGACTGAGCAAAAAGGGATGCAACTTCCAAAAACAGACCTGCAAGTGCCAGGTAGGACTCTTACCCATGACTTTCAACTGGCCTAGGAAATTAAGGGCTTAAACAGTAATTAACAACACAGAATCACAGAATTGAGGTCACTTCCAGTCCTATGAGAGGTCATCTAGTCCACTCATGGCAGGATTAAGTATTATCAGACCATCCCTGACAGGTGTTTGTCTAACCTGCTCTTAATCTCCAATGATGGAGATTCCACAATCTCCCTAGGCAATTTATGCCAGTGCTTAACCACTCTGACAGTTAGGAACTTTTTCCTAATGTCCAACCTAAACCTCCCTTGCTGCAATTTAAGCCCACTGCTTCTTGTCCTATCCTCAGCGGTTGAGAACAATTTACCTCCCTCCTCCTCCTAACAAACTTTTACATACTTGAAAACTGTTATGTCTCCTCTCAGTCTTCTCTTCTCCAGACTAAAACAAACCCAATTTTTTCAGTCTTCCCTCATAGGTCATGTTTTCTAGACCTTTAATCATTTCTGTTGCTCTTCTCAGGACTTTCTCCAATTTGTCCACATCTTTCCTGAAGTGGGGTGCCCAGAACTGGACACAATACTCCAGTTAAGGCCTAATCAGCACAGAGTAGAGCAGAAGAATTACTGCTCATGTTTTGCTTACAACGCTCCTGCTAATACATCCCAGAATGATGTTCATTTTTTTGCAACAGCATTACACTATTGACTCATATTTAGCTTGTGATCCACTATGACCCCCAGATCCCTTTCCGCAGTGCTCCTTCCTAGACACTCATTTCTCATTTTGTATGTGTACAACTGATTGTTCCTTCCTAACTGGAGTACTTTGCATTTGTCCTTATTGAACATAGAAATGCCAGCCTGAATCAAACCTATGCTCCATCTAGTTCAGCATGCTGGCTGCTAAACTGGCCAGTACCAGATGTTTCAGAGATTACGCAATAACCCATTCATGGACAATTACCTACCTATGGGGAAAATTTCATCTTCGCTTCAGGCAGTTGGTGACTGATTTGTGCTCTGAAGTATGAGAGTTTATATCCCTTATTTACACAGGATTTAAAAAACAATTAATAGTAGATGAGAACATCCACCAGTGTCTAATCATTCTTTATCTCCTAAGCCCTTGGCCTCAGGGATATCTTGTGGCAATGAGTTCCACTGGTTGTGTAAACATTCATTTCCTTTGCTCTGTTTTAAAGTTCGTTGCCTTTCAGATTCATTGGGTGCCCTCTGTTCTTGAGAGAGAAAAGGTAAGTGTCTCGAGACAGGCCGAGTGAAGGCTGTGGTTCCAGAGCTACCCAACGACATGCAGAACATGTCAAAGAACTTTAACAGGGATCTCAGCTCAACATTACTGTGAATCCAAACAATACAACAATCCTGGGAATGCACACAGACTGAAAGAGAGGCAAAGTGGATAAAATCCCCCAGCAGCATTTTAATTTTAAACCTGCTTGTATGTGAGTGTGCTACACGCGATAAAATACTTCCTCAAATTGCCATTCAACCCCCATAACACCATCCCGAGGAGGAAATCATACTGCCGACACCATAGAGAACAGCACCCTAGGAGAGAGAAAAGCAATGTCTAGTTCCTAGGCTTTAAACTACCAAATCTCTCAGGACGAAGTTCCCAGAGGCCCACATATTTATCACCTAAGAGAGTGTATCCTGCTCCCCTGATAATCTCCCCTCCTGCTTGCCTTTTGAAATGAACCCTCTAGAAAGCAGCTACAGAGCACTTGCATTGTCTTGCTCTCTGGTAAGCAGAGGCAGAGGGAAGGAGGACTGCAATCAAGTTATGGCTGTGGAATTACATTAGCTCTTCTAACCAGAGCTCTCACTGTATTCCCATATCAACAATGGAAGTAATAAACTCTCATGTTAAGCAAACAAGGTAAGAGATTAAGGGGTATAAAACTTTATAAGTGTTATAAACTGCTCAGATAGGAGAGCGATGAGCCACAGAAATATACGGGTGTATCCTGCAGTCATGGGCCGAACTCTGGAGTGACACTGTTGTATCAAGCCAATTGGGTCACTGCCATCATTTCCCGAGGAATATTTAAGACAGTCCTGACGGGGACTGGAACCAGCGTTTTCGCCTCCCGTCCCTCTCCTGGAAACTGCCAAACAACGGTTCAAGCGCAAGTCAGTACACTGAACAAGTATGAACTGTAGTATAGTTAACTATCAAACATGCCTACGCTCTCAGCTGTGAAAGCGCTCTCTGCATAATCACCTCTGTGCAGCGAACCCTGGATTGGTCCTCTCAGGCAGCAAACACAGGACCTCAGCATCCGAAGCAAGAGTGCCCTAGTTCAAGCAGCAGCTGCTGCAAGGAGAACGCCCCTCTTGCAGCCCACCCCTTCCTCAGGCACACTGTGCCTGTCACAGAGCTAGGGGGTGCACTCAGAGCCTGGGGCGCGTGGTGTGTGTGTGGAGTGGGGGGCAGGCTCTCTTTAGAGATGTCCCCAGAGTCCCTTGCAGCAAAGGCAGCCCAGCTGCTTAGCCCTTTCAGGCTCAGCAATCCCACCATTTCAGGGCCCAATGGCCGGATCATTACCAGGGGCTCCAACTCTATGGCTCCTCAATGCTACAAATCAGCTAGGAAGGAAGGAAGCCTGGCTTTGCAGTGGCAAGGCTGAGTCACTAATTGCACTTGAACACTAGCATTTTGCTGTGTTTCCTAGACAATCCGAGTTAATTACATATGTACAAACACAGAAACTACCCAGTACTTAGCAAACATTGCAGCAAGCCACTCTGATCTCTTCTCCAAGCAAGCCATGGCCGGCATGTTCAGGAGAAAAGATGCCTTGAGGAGGCAAAAGGCTACTGCCTCTTCATGCTTTAATCATTTGAATGAATAGTTAAATCTAATGGCAAGCCACAAGCATTATGACTTTAATTCGGATTTAGCAGTGTTAAATCGAATTAACCCTGCACCCGTCCACACAACGAAGCCATTTATTTTGAAATAAAGGGCTCTTAAAATCGATTTCTGTACTCCACCTCGATGAGCGGAGTAGCGCCAAAATCAATATGGTCATTTCGAATTAGGGTTAGTGTGGCCGCAATTCGATGGTATTGGCCTCCAGGAGCTATCCCGCAGTGCACCATTGTGACCGCTCTGGACAGCGATCTGAACTCGGATGCACTGGCCAGGTAGACAGGAAAAGCCACACGAACATTTGAATTTCATTTCCTGTTTGCCCAGCACAGGAGAGCACAGGTGATCACAGAGAGCTCATCAGCACAGGTAACCATGCAGGCCAATAATCAAAAAAGAGCACCAGCATGGACCGTACGGGAGGTACTGGATCTGATCGCTATATGGGGAGAGGATTCAGTGCTAGCAGAACTTCGTTCGAAAAGACGAAATGCCAAAACTTTTGAAAAAATCTCCAAGGGCATGATGGAGAGATGCCACAATAGGGACTCAGATCAGTGCCGCGTGAAAGTCAAGGAGCTCAGACAAGCCTATCAAAAAACAAAGGAGGCAAACGGTCACTCCGGGTCAGAGCTGCGGACATGCCGCTTCTATGCCGAGCTGCATGCAGTTCTAGGAGGGGCCGCCCACCACTACCCCACCTCTGGACTGTGGATTCCGAGGAGGGGGTAATCTCATCAGCTACACCTGAGGATTCTGCGGACGGGGAGGAGGAGGAGGAGGACGAGGACGAGCTTGCGGAGAGCACACAGCACTCCATTCTCCCCAACAGCCAGGATCTTTTTCTCAGCCTGACTGAAGTACCCTCCCAAGCCAGTATCCAAGACCATGACCCCATGGAAGGGACCTCAGGTGAGTTTACCTTTTAAAATAAAAAACTTGTTTTAAAAGCAAGCGTTTTTTTAATGATTACTTTGCCCTGAGGATTTGGGATGCATTCGCAGCCAGTACAGCTACTGGAAAAGTCTGTTAACGTGTCTGGGGATGGAGCGGAAATCCTCCAGGGACATCTCCATGAAGCTCTCCTGGAGGTACTCCAAAAGCCTTGCCACAAGGTTTCTGGGCAGTGCAGCCTTATTCCGTCCTCCATGGTAGGAGACTTGACCATGCCATGCTTGCTGATAATCTGGTATCATTGCATGACAAAGCCTGGCAGTGTATGGTCCCGGTGTTTGCTGGCATTCAAGCAACATCCGTTCTTTATCTCGCTGTGTAATCCTCAGGAGAGTGATATTGCTCATGGTAACCTGGTTGAAATACGGGAATTTAATTAAGGGGACAGAGGTGGCCGTTCCTACTGGGCTGTTTGCCTGTGGCTGAAAAGAAATCCTTCCCTGCAGTTAGCCAAGCGCGGGGGGGGGGGGGGGGGGGGGGAATTGGGCCTGGGGTTTTTGCGTTTGGCTAGCAGGGATCTTCCCTGATACCAGCCACGCGGTGGGGGGAGGGATAAAGCGATCATCCAGAGAATTGGGGGGGGGGGTAGTTTGTTTTCTGCTGCTGAAGGTTAACAGGAAAACCGCAGCACTCAACGGGCTTTGCTTGGTATGTGGGAAAGGAGGGCGCAGAAGCCGAAAGACAATGGCTTACCATGGCTGCATGCAAGCCAAATTCTGTTGCCCAGACCTGCGTCTGTGATCTCTAGCAGCAAAGCCACAGGCACTCAATATTAAGAGGCAAAATGCGACCTTGCACAGAAATCACATGTGCTATGTAATGTGAATAGTGTTGGTCACCGTGAAAGAGTATAAGCATTGTTCTGCAAAATGTATCTTTTTAAAAAATTCTCTCCTTTTTTCCCTCCCTCCTCCGTCCCGAAGGCTATCTCAGATAAGGCGTCGGAAAAAGAAGATGTGAGATGAGATGTTCGCAGAAATCATGGAATCCACCCACGGTGAAAGAGCTCATCTGAATGAGTGGAAGGACACAGTTTCAAAATATAGGAAAGAAGCCAGTGAATGGGGGAGGGGGGGTGGAGGCTCCGTACACCCTCCCATTCCACCCCAGTGGACAGCCCAAGCAAAAGGCTGTCATTTTTTAAACCATTTTTTAGTGGCCTTTTCCTTCCCGCCGATCTTCCTCCCAAACCCCACCCGGGTTCTCTCCCTCTTTTTATAATCAATTAATAAAGAACACATGATTTTTAAACGATAGTGACTTTATTTCCTTTGAAAGCAAGCTGGGGGAAGGGGGAGGGTGGGTTCCTTACAGAGAATGAGTCCATAAAGGGGGTGGGTTTTCATGAAGGAGAAACAAACAGAAATTTCACACTGTAGCCTGGCCAGCCATGAAACTGGTTTTCAAAGCTTCTCTGATGCGCAGCACTTCCTGGTGTGCTCTTCTAATCGCCCTGGTGTCTGGCTGCACATAATCAGCAGCCAGGCGATTTGCCTCAGCCTCCCACCCTGCCATAAAGGTCTCCCCATTACTTTCACAGAGATTGTGGCGCACACAGCAAGCAGCAATAACAATGGGGATATTGGTTTGGCTGAGGTGTGAGCGAGTCAGTAACGATCGCCAGTGACCTTTTAAATGGCCAAATGCACATTCTACCACCATTCTGCACTTGCTCAGCCTGTAGTTGAACAGCTCCTGACTCCTGTCCAGGCTGCCTGTGTATGGCTTCATGAGCCATGGCATTAAGGGGTAGGCTGGGTCCCCAAGAATAACTATTGGCATTTCAACATCCCCAACGGTTATTTTCTGGTCCGGGAAGTAAGTCCCTTGCTGCAGCCGTTTAAACAGATTAGTGCTCCTGAAGACGCGAGCGTCATGAACCCTTCCCGGCCAGCCCACGTTGATGTTGATGAAATGTCCCTTGTGATGCACAAGTGCTTGCAGCACCATTGAAAAGTACCCCTTGCGGTTTATGTACTGGGTACCCCCGTGCTCCGGTACCAAGATAGGGATATGGGTTCCATCTATCGCCCCACCACAGTTAGGGAATCCCATTGCAGCAAAACCATCCACTATGACCTGCACATTTCCCAGAGTCACTACCTTTCGTAGCAGCAGCTCAGTGCTTGCTTTGGCTACTTGCAACACAGCAGCCCCCACAGTAGATTTGCCCACTCCAAATTGATTCCCGACTGACTGGTAGCTGTCTAGCGTTGCAAGCTTCCACAGGGCAATTGCCACTCGCTTTCATGGAGTGAGGCTGTACCCAGAACCACCTGCGACAATGTTTTTTGCCCCATCAGGCACTGGGATCTCAACCCAGAATTCCAGTGGGCAGGGGAGACTGCGGGAACTATGGGATAACTACCCACAGTGCAGAGCTCTGGAAATCGACGCTAGCCCTGGTACATGGACACACACCGCCGAATTAATATGCTTAGTGTGGCTGCATACATTCGACTTTATACAATCTGTTTCCAAAATTTGAATTATATAAATTCGGATTAATCCCGTAGTGTAGACATACCCACACAGACTCTGGGAATTACCCAAAAACTCATTTACAGAGAAGTCTTCATAAAGCTGTATTCATGAATAACCAAATTCATGAAATACTGAAAGAAACAGTCCCCTCTTTTTACTATGCCATCTTATCTGTAAGCAGTCAAAATAGAACTGATTTATTGCTCTAAAAGTCAGGCTGGGAAAATGCTGTCTGGTTTGGCATAGGGACCAGTTATATATTGTACACACTCAATGAATGAAAATTAGTAAATGATTCTGTTACAGACAGCCACAATTACAATACTTGTTTTAAGGCGCCTGCGAAACTGCTTGCAACTGCAGATCTTAAAACAGTTTTTAAATAAGAGGCGTAAAACAATCAGGGTTTTGTGCGTTTGAGAGTCCACAGAATTCACGGAAGGACCCCCCTTTTTTTTGCAGGATCATGCCACAGAATCTCAGCTTTTCTGGCTGTTTCAAGCCTTCCACTTTTCCAGTGGAACTAAGAGTAAACGGATGACACCAAGTCTTAGGAGCAACCTGAAGCAACACGTATCTGAGAGGTGTGAACAGCCCCAATTCATCTCAGTGGATTAACTCTGAAACCTACAGATGATTAGAATATCCATGTCGCTCATGTCACCTCTGATCATTTTAGCAGAAACACCCAGCTCAGGTACTCTTTTGCTTATTGCATCATTCATTTCAACTTATTGAAGTCATTCATCCCCCAGCCCTAGATTGCCTCTCATGGTGCTAAAACCCCAGCTGTCTCTTACCCAGGGGCAGTTTCACCCCTCCCCCCCCCCACTACAGCTAGGATGTTGCTAGGAGTTGTAGATACAAAAAGGCACCAAAAGTGGAAAGTGTGGGGACAGAGTAAAATAGATAAAAAGTCAGCACAAATGTGCTGTTGTACTGAGGGTGCTATTCATGCGCCCCTGATGCAAACATGGCTGAAAGCGAAGCCAGACCACTGCAGGAAAGTAAAGCCAACCGAAGACTTAGCGTTAGCAGAAGGGGCTTGGAGTAGAGACAGAGAAGGGAGGATGGCTGTGACAGAGAAAAGCAGCCACAATCCAAGTGGATGGGGTGATGGGTTGAGGAGCGAGAAGGGGATTATGGGACCAACCTCCCGCCCCACCTTGCCCCTTCTGCAGAATGCTGAAGTGAATGATGCAATAAGCAAAAGAACTTGATAGGTTAAAAAGGAGAAAAGAACAAGAATGCTAGTGTCCAGAGTCTGTCCAGCACTAAAACCAGGCCAGGGCCCATCAGGGCTGAGCCTTGGTACTGCTTCACCCCAGTAAATATGTCTGGAAATTCCCAGCCAATGAAGGCTATCCCTGGGGCTGAATCCCAACAGGCTCTGCTCTCTCTACATGACCACTGTCCTCTGCCTTGGACCTCACATCGTCATTCGCATGGGAGCCGTGGAAGCACAGCTGGTGCATGACGCCACCAGATCGGAAGGGCTGAGTTTTACATGCATTATGCATGGGGGAACAATGAGCCATGCTGCAAGGCAGTGGAGAATCAGGCCTTTGGCTCATAGGTAACCCTTATGCTGCAGCACTACAGGGAGCTTCCTTGCTTTATTCCCTAGCACGAGGAGGGCCAAGAGGAGTCTGTTGACTGTTGCTGAGCAGGACAGAACACCGAGGGCCGGCATACGGGGTGGTCTGCAGGCGAGACTGGGCACGAATGAGCAAGGGGCCAGAAGAGTGGAGAGTCTATAAGAGCTTAATGGAAGATTGCAGAACCACAGCACTAGCAGGTCAAGTGTGAGATACTGGATTGAGAGAGGTGAAAAACAGGAGAGGCACCTGGGGGTTTGTCAGGGCAGGACACGTTCACAGCAGCCGAGCAATGTTTCATCCTCGTGCATCTACATCAGAAAGAGTCCATTAGTACCACCAAACACACACACACACACACACACACCCCGCAAAGGCCAGAATGCAGCAGGGACTGTTCAGGACAGCAAGAGCAACTACAATAATAAAAGCAAATGCTGCAGATCATCTCTGGTCTTTGGACAGCTCATCCCCTTTGCTGCAAAAACACATACAATTAAATCACAGATACATTTGCTTTCAAAGCGATTACTGGTCCAGCTGGGATTAGCAGGGTCACAATGGACCTTAATCCTGAATCAGGCTTTTGTAGCTACACTTGCTGCCTCCCCCCGACCCCAATACGAGATAGCAAAACACACAGATTCATCTCTTAAAATACACTCAAAATATTCTGGTTTCCACTGACGTCAGGATAAATCTGCAGTCTAATCATGGCTGTACTATTACTGCCACTGCTTTAAAGCACTACAGTGACAATGTTCATCAAAGTATTCATTAACCTCAGAGCTCCTTTTAGCCCTGCTACAAGAGACTAGCATGCAGTGCAGCACAGAACGGGGTTTGAGATTCAAATGATATTTCAAAGCAGTGCCAACGAAAACACATTTAAAAGACATTTAGAGACACAGTATTTGCATCCCAGCTCAGAAAGGCAGAATCCCATTTCCAATCCTCTAATCATGGAAAATAGCATCTGAGCAAAAGAGGAGTGGATTGCCCAGAGGGGAATTCAGTACAAAGCTTTGGCTGCTATTGAGCGACACGTGCACTGCACACAATGGTGTTTGCAGAATCATGCAAATCTCACCTCCTCCCCTCAGATTAATTTACAGACTCTCCTCCGCACGCAAGACTCATTTCAGTTTATGGAAAATCCATCGGTATCCCCAGAGGAGACCGCGTTGATTGCAGAGGGTGAGAAAGCCATGGGCCTGATTCTCCATCGGCTCACGTGGTCAGCGATGCAGCTGGCATCCTGCCTAGAGACTAGGAAGATGCACTTGGTGTGAGAGAAGTGATGAAATTTGCAACTCAATTGACCTGTTGTCCTGGTGGATCTCTGGTGTCCTGCTCATGGCTCTGACACCAACTTGCTGGGTGGTCGTAGTGAACTCAAACCCATCCCTTGGTGCCTTCCTTTCCCCTTTTGTGAAGTGGGGTAAATGCTTCTTACCCATGCCCCAGGGGAGTGGTAATCCAGAATGAATTAGGGGCTGCCAACCGCTCTGCCAGCCCCAGATGGAAGTAGTTATCGAAATGCAGAATATTTTTTATTAGTTAATGACTCCTGATGCCACTGAAGTTGCAAAACACTCTAGAGGTTCGAAGCATCGTGGCGCATTGGAGAACACGACTACATATTAGTCCGCATCCCACCTTTCTGTAGTGCCATAAATAAAGGTAGCTAGCAGAGAAGGTGATGGTGGTACAGTAATTTTCACTATTAGAAAACCCAGAGCTCTAAAGGGACGCTATCATAAAGGAGTGATCTAAAGTAAAGCTATGATAGAAAAGCTACCCACTGCCTTTGAGAACAATCCAGGAAGGAAGGGGCACATTACTCTGCTTTGTACACTGGATTTCTCTAGGGCCAGGACCTCTAGCCAGACAGCTGGGATGTGAGTTCACAAAACACTTTCCTCCCCTCCCCCAGATTATAAACCTGCAGCCCCCTAGTGTCATGACACACTTCTGTTTAGGTAAGCACTTATTTCCAAGACATCAGTAGCCAGGAGTGGAGCAGATGTTATCAATGAGGCCACGTGTCCCATTCAGCATGGCAGACCCAAGTTATGCAACAGGAAACCCAGCTTGATATGGCCCCAAACTCACACTCTTTCCCCTCCTCCTGGCCCCCAGCACAGCATCCCTTCCCGCTTTATAGTATCATCACTTCAGTTCTACCCTGCCTAAGCTTTCGATTTTTGGGGCACTATGGACTTTTGTATTGAACACACTCAATTGCTCTGTGGCTGAGGGCAGGGGGAAGCGACGGGGTTGGAGACAAGCCATGCTTTGGGCACTGGAGAATACATCTCTCTCTCTCTCTCTCTCTCCACCTTTGGACAGGGGCAGAGGTGACCCTAAATTTGAGCTAGGAGGGCAATACTCCTTAGTCCACACTCCAACATACCTTGATAGTCACTAGCTGATCCTCCCCATCCCTTTGCAGGAACTGCCAGTACAGCCCAGGCTGAAGAAGGCCATTAGCTTTCCATGTCCACACTTAACTAGTGCCCTGCTGACATAAAGTATACTCCTCACGCTGTCTGAAGAACAGAAGCCATCTGCTGCTAAGCTGTCTGCTAACTGCAGCAGGCCCCCCAGCATCAGGTACGCTGGACACACTGTGAAAATGATTTTCACAATCAGTCAGAAGCACCGGAGGAGATTTATGTTTTTAAAACAAAGTGTAGATTTTGGAACAGCTCTAAATAAAAGCACAATTATAAACAATATGTCAGGACACGAGAACCTTTACCCTCTGCACAAGTAATGGGAGAACCTAAAAGCTTAGCATCAAAAGCAGCTGCCCTTTGATTATAACAGACAGTTAGGTCAGAGGGGGCTACTACCCCATACCTTTTATTTTGTGCATTTCACCTGGGCCAAACAGAAGTGCTGTGGCACCATTTTGCCTGACTGAGGAATATAGTTTCCTCCTGGAATTTAAACACTAAGAACCTTGGAGCCAAAGGCACATGTGCAGATGTTCTATGTCCATATTAACATTGAGGAGCTTTGGAGAGAGTCCCATGTTGCTGCTCTGCAACTTTGTGCTAATTCAGCTGATTGGGGCTGAGCCCAAGAAGTGGGTAGGATGCTGCTGCAGCGCCCTTGGGATGGGAGGTCATGGGCAAGCTATTCCTTTGCCTTCTCAGCTCATGTGTGTTTGATGCATCGGGAGAATCATCCAGGGCCTGATCTTTTCCCAGCAGAACGATTCCCACCAACATTAATTGTGAACTGCATCAGGCTCCTTAATTCATAATTGGGTCTTGCCTCCACCCTGGCCCCTACATGACGCTATCAGCATACAGGGACCTCAGCTGGTCAGGAGAGAATTCTCCCAGCTTGAACCCAGTAGGGCCGCATGCATGACCCAATGCTGCCCCAGGGAGAAAGCTTGGTAGCACCCAGCACTATGGCAACCTGTTCAAACTTACACCACAACTGTTTTGGCCCTGCACCAGCCCAGAATGCAGGTGGTGCAAAGGAGGCGTGAGGCCATCTTTAGCTCTCTGCTACTCCGAAGCTGCATGTCTCAGGAGGCGCTGCATAAGGTGTGCGCTTACTTTGTCCCTAGAACATAACTGTTACTCTGAGGACATCAACAGTGCCAGAACCTGTTTCCAGGTGTCTGAGTTAAACAACAACTCAAACAGCCTGATTTAATGGGATGGAAAATTCATTTTTTGTACAAACCTCAGTACTGGGCTAACCATCGTACTGTGAACGAGAAGTTATAAAATGCTGTGATTTTCTTCTCTTCTAGCATAACTAGTAGCACCCTGAAATACTGAATGTCAGGAAAGGGCTAGAATGATAAAAACACTAGAAATTCCAAAGGGAAGTCATTATCTCAAAGATACAACTCTGAAGAACCTGGCAGTGTAGTTACTGCTTAGTGAATCCACTGAAGTGTCACTTCATTGCTCCTTCTAGCAGCAACAGCTCATAGCACATGCTGAGCTACTGGGCAAACTGTTAAGAAGCAGATAAGTGCCTACGTCACTTTGAAAAATGCTACTTCGGAAAGTGTTACCCATTCTCTAACCAAGGCCTGATGTGGACTGAGGGTACATACAAGGCCTCTGAACTAGGAGCATGCTGGGCATCTTAAAACCAAAGGAGTACAAGAACTGCTCTACTGTTCTGAACCGATTCTGCAGTGCCCTTTGTCTTTCGTGGGTCTGGAACCAGTGCATCACGCATAGGTCTCAGCTGAGCAGGGCACTTCAGCACATGCTTTAGGGCAGGGGTCGGCAACCTTTCAGAAGTGGTGTGCCGAGTCTTCATTTATTCATTCTGATTTAAGGTTTTGCGTGCCAATAATACATTTTAATGTTTTTAGAAGGTCTCTTTCTATAAGTCTATAATATATAACTAAACTACTGTTGTATGTAAAGTAAATAAGGTTTTTAAAATGTTTAAGAAGCTTCATTTAAAATTAAATTAAAATGCAGATCCCTCCGGACCAGTGGCCAGGACTTGGGCAGTATGAGTGCCACTGAAAATCAGCGCACGTGCCGCCTTTGGCACGCGTGCCATAGGTTGCCTACCCCTGCTTTAGGGCTTCACTGAGTCAGGGACTTGTTTTTTTGCTCTTCCTAGAGTGCGACATGCCAGTGTCGTTTCTGATTGACATGATCTTTGCAGGGGAGTTGTGAAAGAGTTATCTATTTGATTGGATGGCCCAGCTTCTGAAGACAGTCCCTTTTTCCCCTCAGGTATTACTGCTAATGCTAGATGAAAAACAGACTTAACAAGAAGCCTGGATGATGACATGGAGTTCACTTTTTTGTCTCATCAGCTTAGAGAGTCGAATTCCCAGGCCCAATGGAACAGGTGTGATCATCTAGTCTGATCTCCTGCATAATACAGGCCAGAGAACTCCCCGAGAATAATTCCTTATGGAACTAGAGCCGAGCTTTTTTAGAACAGCCAATCTTGATTTAAAAAATAGCTACTGAAGGAGAATCTACCACAACACTTGGTAAAGTCTTGCAATGGTTAATGACTTTCACTGTTAAAAATTTACCCCTTATTTCCAGTCTGAATTTGTCTAGCTTCAGCTTCCAGACACTGGGTCATGTTAGACCTTTCTCTGCTAGGTCCATTGATTAATATTTTCCCCCAAGTAGGTATTTATAGACTCTAATCAAGTCAACCACTAACCTTCTCTTTATTAAGCTAAATAGACTGACCACATTGAGTCCATCACTATAAGGCATGGTTTCTAAAACGTCCATTTTTGTGGCTCTTCCACAAGAATGATAAAATTTTTCATTCATATCATCCAATTTATCAACCTCCTTCTTGAACTGTGGACACCAGAACTGGACACAGGACTCCAGTAGCACCATTGCCAGATACAGAGAGAAAAAATATCTCCACTCTTACTCAAGATTACTGTTTGTGCATCCAAGGATTGGACTAGCCCTTTTGACCATCGCATCGCACTGGCAGCGCATGTTCAACTGATTATTCACCATGACCCCAGAGTCCTTTCTTCCCAGGAGAGAGTTCCCCATCTTGTAAATACAGCCTACATGCATCCATTTGCATTTGGGTGTATTAATAACACATTGTTTGCTTGAGCCCAGCTTAGCAAGCAATCCAGATGGCTCTGAATCAGCGACACCTTCTCTTCATTATTTACCACTCCCCCAATCTGCATATCACCTGCAAACTTTCCCACTCATCGTTTTGAGAAGCGCTTCCATTCCAAACTGTTTATAGGTAGCTAGTTTTGCACACTGCTCCTTCACTTTTGGAACGTCATTTTTCTTGACTTTAGGATTAGAGAAGCCTGTATTTATTCCTTTTCCAAACCAAAAACCAATCTCGAAGTGAAATGGTGAGAGCAGAGTTTAATCCAAAAGGTTCTTCTTGCGAGCAGATACTGGACAGAAAAGAAAGATCATATCTATGGATACAAGAAAAATCATCACTTTTTAAATTTTAAAAAAATATATATTACCCTTGAATTCTCATGCCTTGAGTCTTTCCTTAGATCAAGCCAAATCATAATTGCTCAGGAAGCACAGGAGGATTATACATCTAAAACTGATTTCTGAAGAGGTATCCACTTGCTCCAGGATGCAAGCCCATCTTTTATCAATAGCATCTTTCACAGTCAAAAACCTTAAGTGGACTGAAGCCTTTGTGTAGAAGGCTGGGGTTGGTGCTAGCGACTCAAAAGATTTAAAACTCTTTGGGAGCAGTAGGTTTTTGGCAACTCACAACTCTCACCGTTATTTCATTATTTTGGGAATACTCAGACAGAGCATTTTCATCCTTTCCTTCTCATTTAGGTGAGGCACAGCAGCAACAAGACGTACAAGCCATCTTTGCCATTTAGAGCCAAAGACAATGAGTCCAAAGTAAAACCCATTTAACTACTACAGTTCTTCAATGCAATAACGCAAACTAAAAGAGCTCCTGAAGCATTTAAGAAGACGAATAAATATTTAATTTCGGTCTTATAAAGAGTCCGTTTACATCCATTAAACAGAACTACACACACTGAAAACAGGCTGTTTTTAAGACAAAACCATAACCACCTTCTGAACCCTGTAGAGAACTTTCTACCTTCCCACCTCCACTCTCAAACCTGGTCTACACTGGGGGGCGGGGGATCAATCTAAGATATGCAACTTAGCTATGAGAATAGCATAGCTGAAGTCGATGCATCTTAGATTGACTTAGAATTACTTGCGTTGCGTCCTCGCGGCGCAGGATTGATGGCCGCGGCTCCCCCGTCGACTTTGTTTCCGCCTCTCGTCGAGCTGGAGTTCAGCAGTTGATGGGAAAGCAATTGGGGATCGATTTATCACGTCTACACTACACGCGATAAATTGATCCCCAATAGATCAATCACTACCCGCCGATCCAGCGGGTAGTTTAGACATACCCTCACACAACTTCCCCAGTAAGCAAAGTCATGCAGCACATCCTAATGTCACCAAACCCAGGTCTAGGGAAACCACAGGGAGGAATGCACAGTCCAGGGCCAAACCCCCTTGCCATGAGGATGTCTTGCCACCAGCACTGTCTCATTTATAGCAAGAGTACTGTCATGGATGGATATAAACTGTTCAGGAAGGACAGGCAGGGCAGAAAAGATGGCGGAGTTGCATTGTATGTAAGAGAGGAGTATGACTGCTCAGAGCTCCGTAAGTTATCAAAGCAGAAGGGGACGCTACAGCTTTAAGACACTTCAGCTAAAAATGTCGCTCCTGTCTGTCAGAAATCTTCATCCATGAAGCAGAGGGATGCGTCTGGCAGCTCTCTGTCACCCTAACAACAGAGCAGGAATGGTGTGGCAGGAAGGAAAGAAAACTTGAAAACCTGATTCCCGGCCTTCCCCCACTTCCATGCACCACAATATATAACCCTGTGCAGGAGTCAAGAACCCAGCAGCTTTCTTGGACCTCAACCTAGCCTCAATCCCCTCCCCCACCCACCCAGCATTCATCATCCTTGCTTTGGCCTTGTTTAAGCATAAAATTTTCTGTTTAATATAATTTCTTGTCCAACTGCTGCTTCTCTTCCTATCGGCTGGCTTCTGTACAGACTCTGAATGGCTGCTAGTTTAAACAATGGGATCTTAGCTATCAAAAGTTTAACACTGCAGATTGTGGAATGATTTACAAAGGATCAAAGTGACAATTTAAATATGTCTAACCCTATCAATCTGTCACAGCAAGCTCTAGTTCGACAGCACTATTTATTTTTTAAGTTTCCTTCAAATAATAATATGAGCAACTTTCACTATGAAGTTACAACAGACCACATACCTGAATTTGAGGAAATCTTGACTGAGCTTTTCAAAGCAATCCAGGGGATTTAGATACATTAGACTTAATAGCTGATGTTTCAAAATGCTCTAGACCAGTGGTTCTCAAAGCCGGTCCGTCGCTTGTTCAGGGAAAGCCCCTGGCGGGCCGGGCCAGTTTGTTTACCTGCCACGTCCGCAGGTTCGGCCAATCGCAGCTCCCATTGGCTGCGGTTCGCCGCTCCAGGCCAATGGGGGCTGCAGGAAGCGGCGTGGGCTGAGGGACGTGCTAGCCGCCCTTCCCGCAGCCCCCTTTGGCCTGGAGCAGCAAACCGCGGCCAGTGGGAGCCGCGATCGGCTGAACCTGCAGATGCGGCAGGTAAAGAAACCGGCCCGGCCCGCCAGGGGCTTTCCCTGAACAAGTGGCGGACCAGCTTTGAGAACCACTGCTCTAGACTGCTTTGAAAAGTTCATCCCTAATTTTATGATTATTTATTTACTTTTAATTAGTTCATTAGGCGGCTCCTATGATCATGTGAATTCCAGTAAAACTCAAAGGGCTCCATCACTTTCTCTTTGGGGTCCAATATTTTCCCATTCTCCATAGTGATATCAAATGTAGGTAGGAGTTTTGAAAAGAGCTTTTTTAATTCTGCTGAGGTATTATAGGGAATAGTCACAAATGAATCCCTGAACACGCTAGATTGGGGAGCCATTACTCAACTACATCCTTTCTTCATGATAATGAAGACAGTTTACACCTAATCCTCAACATTCACCACTCCTATTAAATGACAAAGATGTGAGTTATTACATATTTCGACCCATTTTATCTATGAATAATTTAGTTCCCAGTCCTGAAACCATCAACAGAAGCTTTTGCTATTCAATAGTTAAGTTTCCATTTTAAAAATGTGATTCTCTGTTGCTTAGTTATCTGCTTTTGTGAAAGAGACAATTTCAAGGACGAGGAGTGCCGCAAAACTGGTCTAAAATACAAGCCCTGAATGTCTTTGGCTTGTTTCCTGTGAACCACACAGAGATCCACTCTGCAACAACAAGTTTTCAGTGAGATTTTTTAAGGGCAACTAAGTGAGAATCACAGGATTCAAGTTTCCCCTGAATGCAAACAGAAGTTTATTAGCACATTGCTGGTTAAGCCATATTTTTAGATATTAGGTATAGTACAGACTAACATGGCTACCCCTCTGATACTGTAGGAGTACTCCATTGTTCAGGATGAGCCACCTAAATTCAAGCTGCTACAGTCACCCAGTCTACCTAATATGCTTAAAGATGGTCAGGGAAAGAGACGAAGCAAATAGGTTCCTGATTAAAAATAACTGGCAGGAAAATCCTTTTTTAAAGAAGCCTGTTTTTTAATCCTATATAAAACTGAAGATGCAGAATTCTTTCTTCCCAGTTGCAATATTTATAAGAACCCTTTGCTATACTTCAGTGCACGAGGTTTTTTTAATTGACAGTTAACCAACATATTCCTGTACAGGAGTCATTTTTAACTTCTTGCTATATGCCAGTTTGCTGTCTTATTACAAGCTCCCGCATAAAATCTCCAAATGGCTGTCGATGCCCAACAAGCTTTAACAAACTATTTTGGCTTTAAGTTGCTTCACCTCCGTGACTAGGAATTCTTCACGGTATTTATTTATTTATGGCTTCAGAGCACGAATAACCACTTTAAAGCCAAAGACCTACTAAAGCTAGTGGAACAACTTGCAATTATTTCAATGGGCTTTGGATCAGCTACCTTTTAAAATAAACACATACGTCTACGTATTTGCCTAAAACCCCACAGAGGCTCTGAACATACAGTGTCCACCATTCAAAGACAGAAGGATTGTGAAGTGCCTCTATAGCTATGTAACCATCAATGCCCCACCTTCCAATCTGGAGGTACAGCTTCATTTGCATTTTGATTAACATTTTAACTGTGGAACAGCAAGCAGCCTGTTCAAGATGTTTCACTGCAGCTATGGTGCAGTACCCCACTATGCTTTACTGATCACGATAATTCCCTATGCTGTTAGGGAATAGAAGACTCATAAACTGCCCTAGCAGTTAAGTCATTTTCACTGAACTCCACTGAGAGGCAAAGTTGTCTATTGGATGGTGCACTGGAAGGAACGTCAGGAGACCCTGGGTTGGATTCCCAGGTTAGCCACCGACCTGGTGTGTGACTTGGACAAGTCACTTCAGCTTTCTGTGTCTCTGTGCCATGTTAGCTCTTCAGGATAAGGACTCTCTCTCTGTGTATGTACAGCACCTAGCACACTGGGGTCCTGATCCCACTTGGGGATTTCTAGGCCCTGCTGTAATATGAATACAGTGAAGGATGGCCAGTTTCCCATCAAAATATGCTGCAAAAAACCCCACAGAATCAGATGTACTTTTGTTTGTATGGACTGTTTACAAACACATTGCATTCCTGTTTCTACTCCCAGTTCAGAACACATTTCTTAATAGATTAAGAACTTCTCCGACAGGCTGAGTACTCACCGCCATTAGCTCTTTCTGGAAGGATTTCCTCTCCTTGTTCTCGGTATTATTGCAGTCTTCTTTCAGCTTCTCCAGCACCGAGGCTACCCGTTCCGACTCGCTGTCTAGTTCTGCTCGACAGAAGAAAGTGAGTGGCAAGTTTATGTATCCCAAGGCGTCTGCGAACGAGCGCCAGCTGCTGATGTTCTCCATAAGCAGAGTCCTGACTGAGGCGTAGATATAGGTCAGAAATTTGCAAGGCCTCAGGATTTGCTCAAGCAATGCACTGGTGGTGAGATCAGGTCCAGAAAAATAGCTGGGCTTGACTTTCCCAACCACTAGCACGTTTTTGGCGTGAACAAGGCCGATTTTTCCTTGGTAGTAGCCAATGTACCATTCCTTGGTCCACAGCTGGCCTTTCAGTTTGATCTTCTCTTCACTGAGCAGCGCTATGACATCTCCTTTCTTATATTCCAGTAAATAATGGTTCTTGTTTTGGCGCACTACAGTCTTAAGCAGTTTGCCATACTTCAGGCTCGCAACTGGCCGCTCCTGAAAGACAGGATATTTGCTACTAGCAGCCAGGGAGGACAGAATGATCTTCCCAACCTCATTCTTCTTGAGGAACCTTCTCTGCCCAGTGGACTTGATGGCACTTTTAGGAGGTGGTTGTGGTGTTTGCACACAGAACTGGGTCAATATGGCGTCCTTGTCATCCTTGACCTGTATCCTCAATGTGAAGTCTGAGAGCTCATTGAAGTCATGGGACATGATTGGGAAGATAAGGCGGCTGACTTTCCCCAGCTTCATCTGGAAGCCTCGGATGATTTTGGCTTGTTCGCTGGCCTTCACCTCATAATTAGTCATGTTGGAAAACATGCAGAGTTTCAGGTCCTGCGGCTGGCCCAGAGCGAACTGGTGCTTGCCCCACAGCTGCAGGGCCACAGGCGCCACGCCGTGGATTTGCCGTGTAACCTCGGTCACTAAGAGAGTCTTTGGCGCACACTCGTGTCCAAAAATAGCCACTATGGTTTTAAAAGAAGGATGTATGTGTTTGGGGCCATAGACACCCACTGTGATCTTTTTACTGATGTAGTCCCAGACAGTGTAAGGATATATGACGTTCTGTCCTTGGGCTACAACAGCTACATACATACAAGGTTCCAGGTTATCCAATTGCACCTGTATCATGTCTCCATAGGAATAGCTGAGTTGCATTGGTGTATAGGGTCCTTCTTTTATGTCACTACGCAAGCACTGTAATCCCACCAAGCTCTGACTCACGATGTCATTCTTGACCTCCGCCGACACTTTCATCTCCAACATGATGAACGTTTTTACCTCCATGTTGCTCAGTTTAATCTCCAGCACTGGGCTTATGGTGCTGCATTTGTCACTGTTGAGCTCCAGGGGTGGGTCTAACAGGGCTTTCATGGAGATCTGCTGTGTTTCCCCTGGCGAGACATGTCCTTCTGGCACATGGATGCTGATGTTAGTATCTGGGAGCTGAACTGCTCCACCAGAACTATCCAGCTTGCAGACGATGTTGGTCTCCACAGGTTGTGTCTGACCCCAGCCAGGATTCTGGCCAAGCAAGTCCAAGTCGTGGCACGACCGTGCCAACTTCCTGTGGTTCAGCCAGGCAGTTCTAAAATCTTCCCTGCTCTGGAACTGCTCTGGGGTAGGCGATTTTAATCCAGTAAAAAACCCTGATGATGCTGGCATTTCTGATTTTGCCTGAAGGACAGACAGCTCCGACAAACTGTACGAGCGTTTACTCCTGAAAAAGGGATTGTCCCGCCTCACAGGCTGTTCGAACTCCAATCCATTTGTGGATGGAAGTTCAACAAAGATGTTACTTATGCTGCTGTTCATTGCAGAACTGGCCCCTGTAAATGGAGGAGCTGCCGTGTCAAACAGCAGTAAGTCCACAGTGGTTTTGGGGGTGCACTCTTTGTCTGAGCTGGGCATCATTTGCAAGTTCCCATTCAGAAACGGATTGGTTTGGACCCCATTTAAGAAAGGGTTGTTACTGTAGGTGTTGGCAGAGTTTCTCTTTACATCAGTCCACTCTCCAAGCAGATCTAGCTCTCTGACTCCTTCGTCAGGACTTTCGAGCAGATTGTCTATCATGCCACTGTCAGTGAAGGAAGAGTTTCGGTAGTTTACAGGCTGGACGTAGGAGGAAGGTATGTAACCCATTTCCGTGGTATTATGAGCATACCACCACTCGCCTCCCGAGGTATCCAAGACGTAGAGGTGGTCACCCTTGGAGAACTTTAAGGTTGTGAAGTTAGTTGGGCAATAGTCCTTGATTGCTACAACTTCCTTTGCATTTCCAAAAGGCGTGGGATTGTCTACCAGCAAGGCACTAGGAGAAGGCACTGCAAAGTGAAAAGAAACAAGTATCACAAGCAACCTGCAGAAGTCATAACAGTTATTTACTAAACCTTCATCTTGGAAAAGCAATCCAATTACTTTGACCAGAGAAGGCCAGACACAAGTTTTATCATATCATCTGATCATTTTACTTCTAATTTATTTAAAATTTATCCACTCAGTACTTTGGATGCTTTGATATGTAGTGAGAGCAAGCTTCCGCCCTGAAGATCTTACAATCTAAAGAGACCAGACAGTCCAAGGGCTGGAGGGAAACCAGGGATGTGACTTGGCCAACATCACCCAGCAGCCCAATGGCAGAATTGAGACTAGAACCCAGGACTCCTGACTCCCAGTCCAATATTTTACCAATGAGACCACATTACCTCCCCTTTCAAGTAAGGTCCTAACAACCTCTTCTACAGGAGAATTTGGCACTCCATGCTCTTAAGTCAGTGCGTGGAAAGAAGGAAAAGGCTCTGATAAATGCCACATAAAGGAGATGATTTAATGGGGCTTTATCAGAGTCTTAAAGGAGTCGGACATTGGGGATGTCTTTTACCAACAGAATCGGCCCGTCCAGTCGGTTTCTTAATCTGGTGCTTGTTACCTTAGAATCTGAACAGCTAAAAACAAAAGTCTTATAGTCTGCAACCCTGGGGACTGCTGCACAGGGTCAGCAATATCTTAAAACGCTCTGGCTGATGATTCTTTGTAATCACAGATTGCTCCTTGGGCTCAGTTAAATAGTATTATCAAGGAGAAAGTCAAGGTGGGGGAGGGAACATCTGTTCTTGGACCAACTTTTGTTGGAGAGAGAGAGAGAGAGAGAGACAAGCTCTTGAGCTGACACAGAACTCTTCCTCAGGTCTCCGATGATCAAAAGACCAACCTTCTAAAATCCCTGTTCCCCTGAATTGATTGTCGAAGGAGACTTTTTAAAAAACAAACAAAAGATTTTAGGATTTATTCACAAGGACAGATACCAACAGACTAAAAATCAATCCTTCAACTAGGCCCCCGATCCAGCAAAACCAACTCATACTGGTCTTCAAACACGTGCTCAAGTCCTCATTGTCGTCAGTGTGCTTGTCTCAATCGAAGCGCTAGTCACTTGCTACAGAGTTCCGTGCTTTGTATTTTTTGTGCTACGACCAAAATCAGCGTGTTGTCAGCTTTTCCCTCCCCTTCCCCAACGTTTGCATTTCAAGGCTATTTAATAAAAATTAACTCCATGTGTAAAGAGAGGTCCATGTAATGGGAGCTCCCAAAATAAACACTGCAGCTTACCACTGCTGTATTATCATGAATTAACCAGTGTTTCCAAACTCATTTCCAATCGTAGTATTCAGCTGCAGGCCAAACTGCATAGTATTTTGCCATACTAACAAAGCTCCTGATACAAACCTAAAGCAATACAATATAGCCTACAGATGGCCAGCCCAGTGTCAGCTTTTTTGCATTCATAGTTAGACCATGTTTGCTGCAATAAATGTTAAAGTAAAACTTGGATCTGTCACCAGCATTTTGTTATCTTGCTAGACAAACCAACGAGATTTTTGCCTAAGGGAAAAAAGTCCACTTTTGTAAGTACACACAGCAAAAAAAAAAAATCTATTTTTAAAAAATTGTTCAAGCTGGATTATCCCAGTATCAAGACTGAGGCAGAATCAAGATCCCGCCCCTCAAAATAAAAGGGTCACAGAAATTAATATATGCATAAAGCCACTAGCCCAATGTAATTCTATGCTGCCTGAATATAATGGTTTTAAAGACCGAGAAGGCACTTGAAAGGTTATTTTGATAAGCCATATGTTACAACGTGATGCTGTTATATCAGAAAAGAATTCAAAAAGTAAAGCTCCCAGGAGGTCTTTAAACACCTCTGCTAGCTCTTAGCTATTGCAGCCCATACGGTATACAATATTACACATGGGTCTGATGTTCCCTGAAGTAACGTAGGCACAAAAAGTTGACATTTAAATGCTTGTTTTCTTTAAGAGACTTGTGGGTCCCTTTGCTTTCTACTGTTGCTTTGTGCTACCCTAGATGGGGGAACATCTTACTTTAAATACAAAAATGTAGCTCTGCTACTGTAATTCTAGAAACTTTATAAAGTTTAAGGACAAACTCCTGCAAAGATCAGAGGGGTAGCCATGTTAGTCTGAATCTGTAAAAAGCAACAGAGGGTCCTGTGGCACCTTTAAGACTAACAGAAGTATTGGGAGCATAAGCTTTCGTGAGTAAGAACCTCACTTCTTCAGACGCAAAGTGTGAGGTGCAGCCATCGCTCTGGGTTACTGGCTACTTCTCTATCTGACACCAATTCTACCAGCGCAGCTGTGCTGTCCCTGGTCTCAGGTAGTTAACATGACTTTGTGACTTGGTCGCCCAGCTCTGGGGCTGGGGTTTGCTCTGTTAATGTCACTAACGTCACTAGATACAACGCAGCCATAGCTGCATCTTTTCTCTAGATCACTTCTGGCTACTAAGCATCCATCGAGTATCTAGATCAACTGCTCTGTAGAGACCTGATCCTGCCAGGTGCTGGGCATCCAAGCACCAATCCAGCCAAACTCTTCAGCATGTGCTTCACTGTAAGTGTGGGAGGCTCGGTCTTCACTAGCTGTGTTCTGAACTCGTGTTAGCTAACAGGGAAACCCTAGTGAAGACAGTTTTAACACGAGTTAGGAGGTTCAGGGAAACCATAGGCCCCCTCCATACTCCATCTTGACCTGCTAACTCATTTTTAAACTATCTTGTCTTCACCAGGATTTCACCTGGGCTTAGTTACCAGCTGTTAGCTCAGAGGTAGTAGCAGAACAGAGGAAAACAACACACTCTCGGGATGGGCAGGGGCACATTTGCAGAATGTGGCAAGTGCCATCTGGGAAGCCTAGGTGGAGGACGGACCCAGGAGCTCTGCATTGGCATTACCTCCCACTTCCTGCACAGAGGGAAAAGCCACTGTCATGAAGATCTCCTAAGCCATGTAGGAGTGACGCTGCGCTCCTGCATAGTTTAGGAGCACTGCACAGCTCCACATCCTCTAGCTGCACCCCTTGCCCTCTGGCACGCCCGCTGGGTGGCAGGGCTGGCTGAATAGAAAAAAGAAAAAAAAAAGTGTAAAGAAGTTGTGAATGTTGCTCGCAGTTCCCCCCCTCCATCAAACATTTGACAGACAACTTGGTCTATTAGCTTCCCAATGCAAACTGACCCCACCACGCACCCAGATGGAGTCTATTCGTCTGCTACAGTGTACAAATCACATGCAGACATTAGGTCTTCTTCATTCTGCAGTGCCTGGAACTTAATTAATAGTGCCATCATTCCCACAATGCTGCCAGGAGCCTGACCACGTCTCGAAAGGCTAGCATGCTAGACAGTACGAGCCTCAACTACAAGCTAACAGCAGCATGAGTAACAGAAGCAGTGCGTCTTCCCCCTCTTTAAAATGCTGACGATATTTTTCACCTCCAGCACAGACACGTTCCCTGAAAGGAACATTTTAGCAATTCCAGCCAGAGGCAAGAGAACACGCCCAGCTGTGTGTGTTCTTGGGGGGTGCAGAGAAGGCAACAAACATGAATTATGACATCTTCCAGGCTCTGATCTCACTGGAACTGAAACACAAAAATTAAAAGCACCTCTTGACATGAACAGCAAGGGATGTGGCGGTTCCCTGGGCATTGTTCTGCACTGCGCTTAGGCCTTGCTTGTACTTGAGACGCACTGGGCACAACTCGTGCAAGATCCTGAGCTTAAGGCAGGGGTGGGCAAACTATGGCCCAGGGGCCACATCAGATGTTTTAGTCTGGCCCTTGAGCACCTGCCAGGGAGCAGGGTACAGGGCTTGCCCTGCTCCGACGCTCCAGCTGGGGAGTGGGTCGGGGGCTTGTCCCACTCCGCACGTGCTGTGGCTCCGCCTGGCTCCAAGCGGCAGCAGCAGGTCCCCCATCCAGCTCCTACACACAGGGGCAGCCAGGGGGCTCGAGACGCTGCCACCGCCCCAAGCACTGCCTCCACAGCTCCCATTGGCCGCAGTTCCCGGCCAATAGGAGTTTCCTGGCTGCGCCTCCGCGAAGGAGCCAGAGGGGGGATATGCTGCTGTTTCCAGGAGCTGCTTGAGGTAAGCGCCAACTGGAGCCTGACCCCCTCCCATGTCCCAACCCCCTGCCCCAGCCCTGATCCCCCTCCTGCCCTGAACCCCTTGGTCCCAGCCCGGAGCACCCTCCTGCACCCCCAACCCCTCATCCCTAGCCCCACCCCAGAGCCCACAGCCCCAGCTGGAGCCGCACCCTAACCTCTTGACCCAGCTGGGGAGCCTCCTCCTGCACCCTGAACTCCTCATTTCTGGCTCCACCCCAGAGTCTGCACCTCCAGCCAGAGCCCTCACCCCCTTCCACACCCCAATTTCATGAGCATGGATAGGTCACAGGCCATGAATTTTTGTTTACTGCCCATGACCTGTCCACGACTTTTACTAAAAATACCCGTGACTAAAACGTAGCCTTACTCACAAGACTTGAAGGTCAGAAGGGACCATCATGATCATCTAGTCTGACGTCCTGCACATTGTGGGGCACAGAACCTCACCCACCCACTCCTGTAACAGACCCCTAAGCTCTGGCTGACTTACTGAAGTCGTCAAATCATGGTTTAAAGACTTCAAGTTACAGAGAATTCACCATTTACACCAGTTCAAACCTGCAAGTGACCCATGCCCCATGCTGCAAAGGAAGGTGAAAAACCCTGGCGAAAGACCCGCCAATCTGACCTGGGGGAAAATTCCTTCCTGTCTCCAAATATGGAATCAGTTAGACCCTGAGCATTTCAGCAAGACCCACCAGACACACACCTGGGAAAGAATTCTCTGTAGTAACTCGGAGCCCTTCTCATCTAGTGTCCAGTCTCCAGCCGTTCGGGAATTTTTGCTACTGGTAGTCGCTGATGGACCACATGCCATCATAGGCAGTCCCATCATACCTTTGCCTCCATAAACTTATCAAGCTCAGTCTTGAAGCCAGTTAGGGTTTGTTTGGGTTTTTTTTGCCTCCACGGCTCTCCACGGAAGACTGTTCCAGAACTTCACTCCTCTGATGGTTAGAAACCTTCATCTAATTTTAAACCTAAACTTGTTGATGGCCAGTTTATATCCATTTGTTCTTGTGTCCACATTGGCTCAAGTTAAATACCTCCTTTCTTTCCCTGGTATTTATCCCTCTGAGGTATTTATATAGCGGGATCCTATCTCCCCTCAGCCTTCGTTTGGTTAGGCTAAACAAGCCAAGCTCTGAGTCTCCTCTCATAAGAGAAAGTTACTCACCTTGCAGTAACTGAAGTTCTTTGAGATGTGTGTCCCTGTGGGTGCTCCACTCCAGGTGACAGTGCATCCTGGCGCCATTCATCGGAGATCTTTGGTAGCAGTGCCTAGCCAGGACTCACGCGCTCAGCTGCTGTCTCGTGGTCTCAGAGTCTGCCTGAACATGCGCATCCTGCACCCCCCTCCGGTCCTTCTCTACCGTGGAGAGGTCAGAACAGTACTTCAAAGTAGAGGGGAGGAGGGCGGGGAGTGGAGCACCCACAGGGACACACATCTCAAAGAACCTTAGTTACTGCAAGGTGAGTAACTTCCCCTTCTTTGAGTGCTGTCCCTGTGAGTGCTCCATTCCAGGTGAATGTGAAGCAGTACCCACTATGGCTGGTGAGACTTTGCAGATGCAGCAGTGAGTAGAAGTACTGTATGGCCTTCTATGGTGTCTGCCGTGGTATCCTGCATGATAGCATAGTGTTTGATAAATGTGTGTTCGGATGAGCACGTGGCTGCCTTACAGATATCAGGAATGGGTACATTATGGAGGAAGGCAATGGATGTTGACATGGCTTGAGTAGAATGAGTTCTGATGCCTTTGGGCGGTTGAGCATTCTGAATGCAGTAACAGGATTGGATGCAGTCGGAGATGCACTTGGAAAGGCCCTGTTTAGAAATGGCTGCACCATTTGATCTCTCGGTAATGGAGACAAACAGTCGCGAGGACTTACAAAATGGTTTAGTCCTGTCTAAATAGAAGGCAATTGCTCATCTGATGTCAAGGGATGCAGAGTTGCTTCATGCGGAGTCTCATCAGGTTTAGGATAGAATGTAGGTAAGTATATAGGTTGGTTAAGGTGGACACCACATTAGGGAGAAATTTAGAGTGTGGGTCGCAGGGTAACTTTGTCTTTAGAGAAGGTTGTGTAGGGAGGGTAGGCCATCAGGGCGCTTATTTCCCCTACCCTCCTTGCTGATGATACAGCAACCAAGAAAGCTACCTTCATGCACATAAGAAGAGATGAGGTAGCTGAGGCTCGAATGGAGGTTTCGCGAAGAATAAGATTGAGATTGAATGCAGGTGCTGATGGATAAATCTTGGGGTAGAGATTTTGTAGGCCCATGAGAAAGCGTTTTATGGTGGGGTAGGCAAAGAGTGAATAGCTGTCTAACGAACCGTGGAAGGTGGTAAGGGACACGAGGTGTACGCTGATGGAGCTGAGCGAGAGTCCATCCTGTTTTAGTTTCAGGAGGTAGTCTAGGATGTTAGGGAGAGTCACAATATGGGGTGATAAGTGTTTATTTGAGCACCACAGGGAGAAGCGCTTCCACTTCTGCAGGTAAGTTTTATGAGTGGAGGCTTTTCTACTATGCAGGAGGACATATTGGACTCGCTCAGAACAGGCTAATTCGTGGGTCTGGAACCATGAACGAATCATGCTGTCAGGTGGAGTTTCTGGAGCGGAGGGTGAAGAATTCGTCCGTTGTCCTGAGAAAGCAGATCTGGTCTGTTGGGGAGAGTCTGTGGAGGACGAGCAGACCCATGGAGCAGGCAAGGATACCATATCTGTCTTGGCCAAGCCGGGGCAATGAGCATGACCTGGGCCTTGTCGTCTCTGATCTTGCGCAGGACCCTGTGTATCAGAGGGATTGGTGGAAAGGCATACATGAGAGAATTGTGCCACGGGGATGAGGAACACGTCTCCTAGGGATGCAGTCCCAAATCCCACTCTGGAGCAAAATAGGTGACATTTGTGATTCTGGGTTGTGGTAAAGAGGTCTATTGACAGGATGCCCCTTGGGAGAAGAGCTGTTGTATCGCGGGGTGCAATTCCCATTCATGTTCTTTGGAGAAGTGTCTGCTGAGTGTGTCAGCGGTAGTGTTGTGACAGCCGGGTAGGTACGATGCAATCATTTGTATGTGGTGTTGTATGCACCAATTCCACAATCGGATGTCCTCCATGCATAGGGAGTGCAATCGTGCTCGCCCGTCTGTAGACGTGAAACATACATGCTGTATTGTCCGTTAGGACCCGGATAGATTTGTTCTTTATGAGGGGAAGAAAGTGAAGGCAGGCTTGTCTCACTGCTCTGAGCTCTAGGAGATTTATGTGTAGACTCGTCTCTGGCGCGGCCGAGCAGCCTTGTGCGCTCCCCAACCAATCAGGGAAGTGTCCGTGGTGAGCACGAGCATCAGGGATCATTGCTGGAAGGGAACGCCCATGCAAAGGTTCTCTGGTCTTGTCCACCATTGCAGGGAAGCTAGTACGTTCACTGGAGGAGTTAGCAGCATGCAGAGGCTGTGTCTGCTGGGTTTGTAGCTGGAGTTGAGCCAACCCTGAAGACATCTCACGTGCAGCCTGGCATACTTGACCATGAAGGTGGGGGCTGCCATGTGGCCAAGGAGCTGTAGGCAAATACTTGCCTGTATCCTGGGATGAACAGAGAGTGTACGTATGAGGTGTATGATAGTGAGGAATCTGTTGTGTGGGAGTGAGGCTCTGGTTCGAATTGAGTCCAAGTAAACTCCAATGAATTCGATCTGCTGTGTAGGTGTCAGGGTGGATTTTTGGATGTTTATTTGCAGGCCCAAGCTATGGAAGAGGGAGATGGCGAAATGGGTAGCATGTAGCATCTCATCGTATGAGGCAATGATGAGGCAATCGTCTAGGTAGGGGAAAAGTATGTTCCCGTGTCTGCGGAGGTGGGCCACGACTACGGCTAGGGTCTTGGAGAATACTCTCGGTGCTGTGGAGAGTCCGAAAGAGAGTACCCTGTACTAGAAATGGTCGTGACCGATTGTGAACTGTAGGAAGCGTCTGAGCTGGATGAATGGATATATGAAAATAGGCGTCCTGTAGGTCGAGGGCTGTGAACCAGCCCCCTTGTTCCAGCGCAGGTATTATTGTGCCCAGTGTGACCATCTTGAATTTCTGTACCCATATGAATTTGTTCAGTAGGCGTAGGTCTAGTATAGGCCTCCATCCCCCGGTATTTTTCTGGGTCAGAAAGTAATGGGAGTAGAACCCTTTCCCTAGATGTTGTGTCAGTACAGGTTCCACTGAACCTAGCTGGAGAAGATGAGCCACTTCTAAGCGAAGTAGGTGCTCGTGAGAGGGGTCCCTGAAGGGGGATGGGGAAGGGTAGGAGGATAGGATATAAAAAGGGATAGTTCAGTTACTCTATTTCCAGGACCCAACGGTCCTGTGTAATCTGCTGCCAGGCATGGCGGAAAACCTGGAGGCAGTGGCCAAATGGATAAGTAGGCGGTGGAGTCAAGGGGTGGTCGTGCAGACCCTTGACAAATGCTTTAAAATTGTTGTTTATTTCCCGATGGGTGGGAGGTAGCGGTTTGCGCTTGATTTTGTCTGCGCCTAGGAAGTAGAGCGCGATTCCTGGGTATGGTCTGTTCTGAGGCCGGTGATACTGTTGTGTGCGTGGCCTCTGGTAGGGTTGATACCGTTGTCTCCTGGGAAGGGATGGATAGATGCCCAGGGTCGCTCTAGAGTCTCACACAGTGTGAAGGACTTCGTCGGTTTTCTTGGAAAAGAGTTTGTCTTTATCAAAGGGGAGGTCCTCCACTTTGACCTGCAGGTCTTTGGGGATACCGGATGCAGAGAGCCAGAAAGATCTGCGCATAACCACTGCAGTTGCAGTGGTGTGGGCAGCTGTATCCGCCATGTCCAAAGATGCTTGTAGGGCTGTTCTGGAGACCAACTGGCCCTCGACAAGGACTGACTTAAAAGTCTGCGCTCTCGTCCTCTGGAATATGGGAGGTAAAAATCAAAGAGTTTATTGTAGTTATCAAAGTCGTAGCTTGCAAGTGGGGTGGAACAGTTTGCAGTTCTGAATTGCAGAGTGGAAGAGGTATAAATCTTGCGGCCCAAGATGTCAAGGCGTTGAGATCCTTGTCTTGCGGGGTGGGCCATTAGTGCAGCTGTTTTGTCCTGTGAGTTGCTGCATCTGCTACAAGAGAAGGTTGCGGATGGGAGAATAAGAAGTCTACATCCTTAGCAGGAACATAATATTTACAACATTCAGCCTTTTTGCAAGTTGGAAAGAGAGAGGCTGGGGTCTGCCAGAGTGTCAGCTGGTTCTAGGAGTGCTTCATTTATGGGAAGTGCAATCTTTGAGGGAGAAGAGGGTTGGAGGATTTTGAGGTGTTTGTGTTGTGTCTCCTGGACCTCCTCTAAAGGGATGTCTTGGCTGAGTGCCACCCTCTTGAAAAGTTCTGGAACTGTTTGAAGTCGTCCACATTCTGTGGAGGCGGAGGCATGAGGGCTCTGTCTGGAGCTGATGGAGAGTTAGGAGTCGGCGAATCAGGGTATGGTCCATAGCCCACCTCTTCAGAGGGGAGTTCAGGCATTCTAGAAGTAGACAGAGCTGGAGATAAAGGCGCAGAAGGAGCTTGTGGTCTGTGGAAGAAGCATGAGGGCGAGTGGCAGTAGGAGCTGGCCAAGGGTACCAATGAGGCCAAGGCATCGGATAAGAAAAGTTAGGTACCACCCACAGGGGGAGGGGGGTGGTGGTGGTGAAGTAGGGAAACTGAGGCTGATGGTTGTGAGTCGTGACCAGAGGTGCAAAAGGTTCTGGTGGAGGAGGAGAGGCAGGTGGGGAGAACTCCGCCTGCTGCTGCATATCAGGCTCGCGGTCAGTAAAGGTAGCCAGGTCAGGTGGGGAGAGCGGCTGGTCAAAGAGAGGACTGTGTGTCCAGGAGCAGAGAGTTACGCTCAGGTGCCACTGAAAGGTCGTCCTGACTTAGGAACTGTCGTTGCTGTTCTCTAGGCTCTGACTCCGCTGCGCGCAACCTGTACTCAGAGGCGTGCACAGACTTCTGTTTGGCTTTTCCCGGTGCCGCGGGTCTTTTGTAGGCGCCTTGTGGGAGGTCCACTCCTGCTATCTGAGCGGCAGGCAGGCTCAGTGCTGACGGTCTTTTCAGCACCGGGGCAGAGCGTGCTGTCAACACCGGCTCTATTTTCAGTGCCAAAGGGATCGACCTTCCCAGCACAGGAAGTCGGGTTCCCGCCTCTGTGCTCCATGGGAGCCGTAGCTGAGGTGCTGGGACGGTCGGAGGCACCTGCCTTCGGCGCTGTCAGTACTGAGGGTAAGGATCTCGCAGGAGACCCTTTACCCTTGTGAAAGTGTCTGCTTGGAGAGAGTTGGGCTTCTTGCCTCTTTGCCTGAGAAGGTGAAACCATGCTCCCAATTAGTTCGGACCTGGCCGGGGAGCGTGAAGGAGAGGGTTTGACATTGCCCATCTCCAGAGGCAGCTGCAGGGATTTCTGCATGAGAAGCATTTTCAGCCGCAGGTCCCTGTCACGATGAGCCCTGGCTTTGAGGCTCGTGCAATGGACACTTGGCAGGAACGTGTGTCTCGCCGAGGCACTTCACACAACGTGAGTATCCATTGGACCTTGACATAGAGTCCTGACAGGAAGCACATTTCTTGAATCCTGAAGCCCCTGGCATTATTGAACTAGGAGTGCCGGGGGAGAGAGTGTCTCTGCAGGAGACAAGCTTGAGGGAGAATTTTTTTTTTTTTTTTTAATTAAACTAAGTAACTATTCTAAGTGAAGGGAAACAACTGGGATGTTACTAACTAACTATTTCTATATTCTTTGTAATTGTTTCCTTCAGAGACCAGGGAAGAGGATCAGCACTGCCCCAAGTCCTGTCTTCAGTCGAGGATGGCTGAGAAGGAACTGAGGGGGATGCGGGATGCGTGCACTTAGGCGGACTCTAACGAGACTGCGAGACAGCAGCTGAGCACATGCGTCCCGACCAGGCACTGCTACCGAAGATTTCCGATCAACGGTGCCAGGATGCACTGTCACCTGGAGTGGAGCACCCACAGGGACAGCACTCGAAGAAGGTAGGTAGGTTTTCCATTCCTCGGATCATCCTAGCAGCCCTTCTCTGCACCTATTCCACTTTGAATTCATCTTTCTTAAATATGGGAGATCAGAATTGCACACAGCATTCCAGATGGGGTCTCACCAGTCCTTGTGTAATGGTACGAACACTTTCCTGTCTACTGGAAATATCTCACCTGATGCATCCTAGTATTGAATTAGCCTTTTTCACAGCCGCATCACATTGACGGCTCAGTCATCCTGTGAATGACCAATACACCCAGGTCTTTTTCCTCCTCTGTCACTTCCAACTGATAAGTCCATAGTTTACAGCAAAAATTCTTGTTGTTAGTCCCTAAGTGCATGACCTTGCACTTTGCACCGTTAAATACCCCATGTCTATTACTCCGGTTTACAAAGTCATCCAGATCTTCTTGTATAGATTCCAGTCCTCTTCTGTATTGGCAATGACTCCCAACTGAGTCATCTGCAAATTTCATTAGCACACTCCCATTTTTTGTGCCAAGGTCATGAATGAAAACGATAAGATTGGTCCCAAGACTGATCCCTGAGGAACTCCACTAACAACCTCCCTCCAGTCTGACAGATCATTTTTTGGTATGACCCGTTAAAGTCTCCCCTTTAGCCAGTTCCTTACCCACTTTTCAATTCTTAAATTGGAAAAGATAGGGATTAATACAACTGATAATTTCCCACATGAAACTGTATCAAATGCCTTACTGAAATCCAGGTAGATTAGATCTACTACATTTCCTTTCTCCACAAAATCTTCTCAAAGATAGTGATCAGGTTGGTCTGGCATGGTCAACCTTTTGTAAACCATGTTTTATTTTATCCCGATTACCATTCACCACTATGTCCTTAACTACTTTCTGTTTCAAAATTAGTTCTAAGACCTTGCATATAATTGAGGTCATATTAATGGGCCTGTAGTTTCCTGGATCACTTCTCCCTCCACCCCTTCTTAAAAAATAGGAACTATAGTAACAATTGTCCAGTCACAGGGTACGACCCCAGAGTTTACAGATTCATGAAAAATCCTTGGTATTGGACTTGCAGTTTCATCTGCCAGTTCCTTTAATAGTCTTGGATGGAGATTATCTGGGGGCCCCGGTTTGGTCCCATTAAACTGTTTGACTTCGTCCTTGGATGTGGTAATTTCTACTTCATATCCTCATTGCCATTAGCCACCCTGCCACTACCCCCAAGCTCTTCATTAGCCTCATTAAAAACTGAGGCAATATATTAATTTTGGTGTTGGGCCATGCCTAGATTATCTTTAATCTCCACTCCATCCTCAGTGTTTAGCAGTCCCACTTCTTTCCGTGCTCTCTTTTTACAGAACATTTTACTATTGGTTTTAATTCCCGTTGCAAAGTCCAACTCTGCTTGGCTTTTGGCAGTTCTCACTTTTCCCTTACGCTTTCTGACCTCCAAGAAGTAGCCTTCCTTGCTGATCCATCCCTTCTTCTATTCCTCATAGACTGTCTGCTTTCTCTCAATCATCTGTCTGAGATGCTTGCACATCCAACAAGGCCTGCAACCTTTCCCTAAGAATTTTTTCCCCTAGCTTCGGATGCAGGCTTCAGGTAGCTTCTGCAACTTTGGGGCTGAGGTTGGCTGAATTATTTTAAATCAATGTAGATACTGTGACATCAATGAAAGAATTCTTCCATCAACCTAGCTACTGTGTCTTGGAGAGATTAATAAAAAATTTTAATCTAAGTTAATGTTTAAAATTAAATATACGCAAGGGGTCATCTGGGGTCAGGCTTGAGTTATGAGGGATTATAGGAATCAGTCACAAGGTTCATGAGATACATACATATCACATAACCAGCATAGACCCAGATTAGGGTGTGGGAGTTTTTAAAGCGTCAGTGGACAAGTGGGCTCGGGTACGCCACCCATGGAATGTATTAAGAGGCCAAGTCAGTATCAGTGTAGTGAATAAGTACATGGGTGGGGTGTGTCCCTTAGTTCATCAGGGAAGGAAGCGGGTTATTTCCCTGGTCGGCGGTCTTGGTTACACTTGAAGGTGTCCCGTGATGTGTTCCGTATAGATGTCTCTGGACCACCTGATGGTGTGACACCATGAGCTGGGCATAGCATTAACCGACTCTGCATGCTCTCAGTATCGGTTCGTTGTGGGGGGTCTCACGTGCCCAGGGCTCCCACAATCAGGGCGTGTCTCTGGACCTCATAGTCCTGGGCTCTCAGGGTGTCAGCCAGCGGGGCGTACTTCAAACACTTTCTGTGCTCAGGCCTCGTGGAAGGACGGTGACCTGTTTTCAAATGGCACCGTGACATCTACCATGAGGACCTTCTTCGCAGTCTGTCCTGGGGATGGCAGAATCGACGGTGATCTTCCCCAGGGACGGCGGGATGGCTTTCACCAGCCGGTTCTGGATGGCATTGTGGTGGTGCCGTCAGGAGTGCTGTTTGCATCCGTTGAGGGGAATGCAGTTGAGTCAGGCCTGGTGGACGAACCACCAGTCGGTGAACCTGGTGAAGCTGCCCCCGGGGACAAAGTGGCTTCTGGCGTCCCACTTGATGGACACCTTGAACACCTTGCCCTGGTCTGGCTTCCACTTGAGGTTCTCAGCATAGTAGCAGTGGATGGCATTTTTCAGGGTCCTTTCCAACATCGTTCTGGCAGTCGGGGTGACGATGGTGTGGTCCGAGGTCTTTATGTGCAGTACCAATATTCCCAGCTCCCGGTGCTCCTCGCACCACTTCCAGCAGCAGCCGATCCTCTTTTCTAGGCGTCTTGGGACCAGAAAGAGGACAGGTCTCCTCCCTTTCTCCCAAAGTCAGCCTCCAGGGAACTGCAGAGGTAGATGGCGACATCCTTCTTGGAGGGAGCCCTGGCAATGCGTTTCCTGACTATGTCCCGTACAGCTTCATCCGCGATACTCCGCACTGTCGGGTTCGGGCAGGAGGCGGAAGGCGCGGGTGATCACCGTCGCGTTGCACAGGTCGCCCATTCGAGGTATGTTGGCGCTGCCCTGCCTGGGGGAAATGTAAATGATGTTGGTGCTGGCCCTCTGGGGAAGGTAGAGCCATGTCTTCACCAGCTGCCTGATGGTGCTGTCGGCCGTGTTCAGGGGCACCTTGGCAAGAGCCGATCCCCTGAAGACGAAGGAGATGTGGGGAAGGTATTGAGGGTGTTGATCTTTTGCCAGGGGGCGAGCAGGGAGGAGTCGATGTGGGCTGCGTCCCGCAGGATCTCCACGATGGTGTCTTTGGGGGTCTGTCGGATGCAGACTCCTGAGGATGTGCCCAGGTGTTGGTATACCTCAACCTCCTCGAGGGAGGCCATGGGCTTGCCCTGGATCAGGAAACGTGATGCCTAGACCAGAGCCCTGGCACTGCCATTGATGTGGAGGGAGGCGCACTTTATAGAGTTGAAGCGGAGGCCCATCCACTCGGCTCGGCTGGCAACGTTGAGCATCTGCTGGAGGCTTTCCGAGCTGTTGATGACCAGGGCCAGATCGTCCGAGTAGGCCAGGATGCTGATTCTCTTGCCGTGCAGGTTGAAGCCAGTCGGGCCGCTGGAGAGGACTTGGATGAGCGGTTCCATTGCCAGGTTGAAGATGATGGGGCTGAGGGGGCAGCCCTGTTTCACACCACAGCGGATGGGGATGGCATCTATCTCTCTGTCCGTGGTGCGGATGGTGGTGGTGGTGCAGTCCTTGTAGAGGTCCTGGAGGATCTGGATAAAGGTTTCCGGCATCCCAAACTCTCCCAGGTGGCGAAGATGTGATTGTGGGGTATGGACTCGAAGGCCCTGGTCAGGTTGAGCCATGCTATGGTGCACTGCCTCCTGGACCTCCTGGCCACCTGGATGGCCGTCTGAAGAAGGAAGTTGTGCTCGTAGCATCCCTTGTAGGACATGAAGCCCTTCTGTGCTGAGCTGACGGCGCCCCTGCACACTGACCAGTCCGTGATCCTTGCAGCAAGGCAGTTGGCATACAGCTTGTAGATGGTGGAGCACAGGGAGATGGGTCTCCAGTTGCCGGGGTCGTCTCGTTCCCCTTTTTTGTGGGCAAACATCATCATGGATTTTTTCCAGGAGCGGGGAGCGCGGCGGAACTGCTTGCATTTGTTGAAGATGGTGGCGACCACCAAGCAGTCGAGGTCTCGCTTCTTCAGCGGGTGGTAGTGGATGCCATCTTTTCCGAGGGCAGTGTTTTTGTCCTCATCAACCTCGCCAGCACCTCCTGAGGGGAAAAGTCGCACTCCAAGTCCTCCGTGAGGTTGATCCGATGTAGCGGGAGAAGACACTCCGGGCGTCACATGTCGGTCTGGGCCTCGTGATCGAACACATCGTTGAAGTAGGAATAGAGCCTTTCAGGCTGGATAGTGTAGTAGGATGAGGTCCCATCAAGGATCTCCCTCAGGCCTTTCAGGCGGTTCGTCCTGTATAGTTTCTGGATACGGGATGCGGCCGCTGGATCATAGCTACAGTGATACAGACACTGTATCTGATGCTGTAGTGTCCACAATGCAGTGCAGCAACTGTGCTGCTATGGCATTTCTGGTGTAGACATATCTTGAGTTTGTAGACCCAGGCTCTGCGACTCACTGCTGTGGGTTTTTGTTTTGTTTTGTTTGTTTTTTTTTGCAGTGTAGACATACCCACGTGATCCTGCAGTGTCCTTAACTCCCAGAATGCTCTGCTCCATGAGCATGTACCCACAGCAACTAGGGTTAACAAACCCAGTATGAACACCATGTTCTTCACACAACTCAACAGGACTAGTGTGGAGACACCAAACCCAAGTGCCTGGCTGAATCACAACCTTAACAAACAAACAATCTAAGTTAACATTTTCAAACAAAAACCCAGCTGACAGCTACAATGACTTTTGTTATTACGTAAGAACATAAGAACGGACGTACTGGGTCAGACCAAAGGTCCATCTAGCCCAGTATCCCGTCTGCCGACAGTGGGATGCCCCAGAGGGAGTGAACCTAACAGGTAATGATCAAGTGATCTCTCTCCTGCCAGCCACCTTCACCCTCTGACAGACAGAGTCTAGGGACACCATTCCTTACCCTCCTGGCTAATAGCCATTAATGGACTTAACCTACCATATTCAATTCTACATTCGGCTACTCTTGAAACAAAGCCACCAATGGGGGGTTTTGTTGTTGCTTTTAACTACACCTATCATTTGCCAGCATTTGCCTCACTGTAACTGAAGTTATTTCTCACGGCTCATTTAGACAAAGCAGTGGCGAGATTATCTGGCCTTGAGTACTGAACTACCCTGGGTACAATGAGATTATTTTAAAAAAGGATCCAAACATCCATTCTATTCCATTTTCTTAGACTGCACTTTACTGGGGAAAGAAGAAACCCCAACACCTGGTTCTCCTTAGGAAAAGCTCTTAAACATTCCCTGCTTCTGTGTGAGGAAAAGTTAAAGAAGCCATGTCGATGGTGTATACCTTTCCTAGTCGGACATTAGCTACTCTGTACCCTTCCCACCTTAATGGAATCGGAGGAATTGCAAAAAGGTTTGAAGCTGCCACACCTTTAAGATAAATTGTCTGTTCATAAATGAAAGTGCTTCCATTGATGTATTTAATGTAAACAAGTGGTAGGGAATAAATAAATAAATAAATAAATGGTTAATGTCATTCTAGAGTTCAGCCTCAGAGTGATGAAACAAGGAAAGCAAGGAAGCAGTCAGTCTCCAGCCAACAAACAAGCAGGTTAACCTTATGCACTGTTCAGTACATCATACAGGAGAAGGGTGAGGTTCTTCACTTCAGGGAGGTGTGCACACTTGTGCTCAAGGAGGGAAGGGGAGGGGAAACAAGTAAACCTCACACTAGGAACTTAAAGCTGAGTAAAGAGCAAGTTCCAAAGAAATCAGCATTGCATGGTTACTCCGCAGGTCAGCACTGGAGTCTCAATTACAGAGCTAAAGTGCTAATGATTCAAGTATTCCCACAGGAATGTCTGCTCTGAAGTTTGGCCAGGCTGGACCCAGTCTTCGGGCTTGCATACACAGGGAAATTGACTGGCATAGCTAGTACAGAATAACTGCTCTGGAATAAGGGTGTCCACATAGGGAGTAAAGCTAAAGTGCTTTACATTCATACCCTACCTTATTCGAAATAACGTAAATAACCTTTTACATTCCTTCATCAGGCAAACTGTCAGCATTGCCAACTCTTATGATCTCATCATAAATCTCACGAGAGATCATTTTAAAGTCCCAAAGTCATGCAATTAGGGGGAAAAAATCTCATATTTCATTTTAGAAAAAAGATAAGTTCCTACCCTTTATGATTGGAGTAAAATGCATGAAAATACAGTTCAAGGACACCCTAAAGACTCAGAAGCTATAAAAAGTAATATGTGGGGAGGAGGGGAGTTTTCTTTTGAAATCTCATGATTGTGTGTGGCCTGACTCATGATTTTTGAATGCCTGAGATTGGCAATATTGCCAATGTTATATGTGCGCTAAAGAGTCTGCATTGCTTTATAGCATCAAAACTCATGCCAGGCCTACTTGATCGCTGAAGTGCAGCCTGCCATTAGGACTTGTGATTTTCAAAGGGCATGTGGGGAAAGGGAAGGAAGAAATGGATTAAGGAAAGATGGGAAAGGAGCATTTCTTTGTCCTCTGTATATGGCTGCCAAGAGAACACCCAAACTTTTCTAGTTTCTGCGTGAGGGGCAGCCTGGAGCCAGAGGATGGCTCTGTCATTTCATGTAACGGGCCCCACAGGCCAGGGAGGGGAGACCAGCTCAACCGCATAGCCAAGGATACATCTTCTCCCTCCATCCAGCTAGCCCCCTAACTAGAACACAAGAGTTATTCTGTAGCCACTTGCTTCCAGTGAGCGAAACGAGAAGAGAGTGGAATGCCTGTCCTCTGATTGACAAGGAACAGAGCCAATCTACTGAAGGAGAAGGAGCACCTAAACAAGATCATAAGTGACCCCCGTTGCTAAACAAAAGCCATGTTTATTTCAGTTCCATTTGTACCAGGCCAACCCCTCCCCCCAAAGAACATACAAACGAACATACTGGGTCTAGTCCAGTATCCTGTTTTCCCACTGTGGCCGGTGCTAGGTGCTTCAGAGGGAGCGAACAGAACTGGGCAATTTCGAGTGATCCATCTTCTGTCATTCAGTCCCAGCTTCTGGCGGTCAGAGGCCAGGGACACCCAGAGCATGGAGATGCGTCTCTGAACATCTTGGCTAATAGCCATTGGTAGACCTATCCTCCATGAACTTATTTCATTCTATTTTGAACCCAGTTATACTTTCAGCCTTCCAACATCCCCTGGCAATGAGTTCCACAGGCTGACTGTGCTCTGGGTGAAGAGGCAAACTGCACAACCTACTTTCCTGCCACTCACAAATCAATATTTGTTAGATAATGAACTAAACACAATTGTAATAAATTAGTTGAAAGTGTCCCTTTCAGGAGAGGACAATGGAAATCAATCAGGAGCCTAGTCTATTTTCACTTGCTTCCACCATACCAGTTAGGGTCTGTGTTCACACAGCCCTTGACTCCAAACTGCCTTGACACGGAGTGCTCCAGTCAGCTATGGAAGATCCCAGGTCTTTCTAAGTGTTTACAAAACCCCCTCAAAACTTTGACCCCCTTAAGGAGGAGATATTTTAAACTAGAAAATTAGGAAAATCAAATTGCAGGGGAAAGCAGTCGGTGCTGGTTAAGGGACTAAACAGGGACTCAAGATTGAGGTTAAATTCCTAGTTCTGCCACAGGCTCCTTGTGGGACCTTGAGCACGTTACTTCACCCCTTCATTTCCCACCTGAAGAGTCAGTTTACCACCATTCCTTTCTCCCCGTGCCCCCTTCGTATGTCTTGTCCAGTACTGTCTTATTATATGTACATACAGAGCCTAATGCTATGGGATGCTGGTCTTAGTCAGAACCACCTGCTACTGTAATACAAATATCAAATGCTGCAAAATCCTGCTCACCTTTGACGTCACTAAAGCTGGTTTCCGAAAACCCTTCGCTGAGGTCGATCAGCGTCCCCTCAGACTTGCAGCGCGGGAGGCCACTGGAGTTGGCAGCACGAATCCTCTGGGCTGCCATCCTGAAACCTTGCCCTGTCCTGGGAAATGCTAGTGGGCCATGTTTCCTCTCGGGGGGCTTGCCGCAGGCACTATACCATCCAGCGTGGGAAATTCCAGCTGCCAAGAGGACTGTGTCCAGGTGCAATTTTTTACAGGCCGAACAACCTGAAGGGAGAATAAAAGAGCTGGTTAGTGTGGGTATTCACGGCTCACTTGTAGAAATAATCAGGTGGCTGGCTGTAGAAAGGATGAACATGTGGTTATAGCACTGAGCTGCATCTCAAGAAATTTTGGCTCAAGCTCTCGTGGGTAGGGATGTCCCCTCCCATGTCTCTAGCATAATAGGGCCCCGATCACAGGTGCTACATGTACCATTTACAAATAGAAAAATGGTTCCTGAATTCTCCTTGGGCATCAAGAACTAACTCCTGTACCGCTTCTAGCGCAAGCCACCAGTTCTGAGGAGCTGAAAGCTCTGCTAGCGAGGATAACTTGACTCTGGGCCTCATTTCTTACTGTTGATAACGGAGTCTCTTTTTTGTAGAACATAACCAATATTCCTTCTTTTAAGGACCAGTTCAGGGTGTCAGTTCTCAAAGTTATAAATTAGTCCTTCCTTCCCACTCAGAGGCACTATACTGTAGGGTATGTTACAATCCCATAGTACGTATTGTAAACTGTGTGGTCTTGAGCTGTGGATTCCTGAAATGCCGAATTATTAGAGTCAACTCACTGAGTGCACTCCTGGAGTCATTTTCTGCAAGTAAAACCAGGCTGTTCCTGCCTCCTATTGAAGTACCATGATGTTCTTGACACTTCTCGTTAAGATTTCATTACTGAGAGTTCCCAGGCTTTAGAATATATTTAAATACAGATACTACAAAGGCAGGCACTGGAATGCTTAAATCTCCTGTGTCTTGCAGGCAAGAGAATGGCTAAGTGTCATATGTCCTCCACAGCCAGCTTGTGAGAGGACACGGGAAAGGGCTGATCCCAGAGACTACCTATCCACGGTGCAGCCACACTTCACCAGGACGGTACTTACACTGTAATGATCAATTAGTAACCCACTGCAAACCCAACAGGCAGAAGTTCTATCTGCCATACAGGGGAACGCCAGCCATTGGCACAAAGCGCACTGGCATGTTCCACAGCATCAGGTAGATAAGTCGTAAAAGGGATTAATGCATACCCAGGTCGGCGGTGTACTACATTCGGATAACCTGTTGTACAGACAGCCCACAGGTTTTTTTTTTTTTTTTTTTTTGGCAAGTTTGGTGCTTGAGGCAGTGACAGATCATTAGAACGAGCTACCTTCACCTCCAACCTGTATCCCCCACTTTGCCGTTCCAGGCTTGCAGAGATGCTTTTAAGTGTTCCTTCCAACACAGATACATGACAGTTCTACACTGGTCCATGACTGGGAGAAAGGGGGCTAATTGAACATCACTCATTAGGTAAATCTCTACTTTTTGACTTGCTCAGAGGTGAGAAGTTTCTCTTCTCTGTACCTTTAACTCCACAGCCTTATTAATTTTTTTAATTTACTTTAAAATTCTAACATCGTATTTAAAGCAATGGACAAACAAAGATTTCCAGGTACTTCCTATCAAAATATCCAGAGAACTTGTAACTAAACATGCATGGACTTCCCAGATTAGCGCACATTGTTGCCAAAGCAAACAAGGGAAATAAGTAACCCTGCCCACTTCCCTTAAGGCTGCAGCACAGAGAACCTCAAACCCTCTTCTACCATGGCCACAGGACAGCTACGAACAGCACTCCTGTTTTTTCTTTTCTCACAAAGGGGAAGGAGCTTGTGACACTTCAATACATGGAAACTCATGTTTCTGTTAATTGTGGGGTTGCATACCTCTGGGAAGGGAGAGAATTAGAGCATCAGATTTTCATTTCTAGCATCCAAATATCTGTCTACAAATTTAATGAAAATCAAAATTTGCCCCACTAGATACTGAAGCAAATGGTCAACATTTACTTCTTCAATCATTGAGTTCTAATGTTTGCCTCAACTGAAGTCATTACCTGCTTTACATAAATAGATAAGCACCAATTACTATACTTGGCTTGAAAAAATCCAAACATACTCAAGAGCTTTCCCTACTGGAGCCTCAGACCCCATTCCTATAAGATTTAAGATCTAATGCAAAACAGCGTAATGTCTAGCCCTTGTGGTTACAAAGAATCTTCCTTCCAAATGTGAACCAGATCAGTATTGCCTTCCTCACTGCTCAGAGCCAGAGCTTCTGCAGCTGCCCATAGATGCCACAAAGTGAAATTAACATGAGATTCTGGTCAGTTTCACAGCTGCCATTCCAAACCCTTTGGAAAGCAGGGAGAAATATCCAGAATAATTTTCCTGCAGGGTCCAGAGACAACAACCTGGTAGAAATCTCTGCAACTTCCCCCTTCTAACAGGTGGGTAAGGCCAAGGTGATGGTTGGGTTTCTAACACATTTTATATGTCCATTATATAGATGTGTAAATCCAAGCACAGATCTTTCATTATCTGCCCAAAAACAAAATATGTTAATGGCAGAGCTGAGAAGAGAATCCCAAAACCTCACTCCCAAGTACATCTCTTTCATAAGGCTCATCTTTCACCCCAGCTTCATGGCCAGAACAGAGTTTCATTTAAGAACATAAGAATGGCCCTACTAGGTCAGACCAAAGGTCCATCTAGCCCAGGATCCTGTCATCCAACAGTGGCCAATGCCAGGTGCCCCTAAGGAAATGAACAGACAGGTAATCATCTAGTGATCAATCCCCTGTCACTCATTCCCAGCTTCTGGCAAACAGAGGCTAGGGACACCATTCCTGCCCACAGAAAAGCAGAATATCAGCTCCAGACATCTCTCCCAATTGCCCCAATGCCATATCCACTCAGGACTGGCTCGTAAGACAGCCCAAACACTTTGACAAATCTCCAGGTTTATAACACAGCTGTGCACACGCCCCATATACACAAAGCAGGAAACACGTGCAATGGAACGGATCACCCATACTAAGAGCTCTCTAAAAAGACTGCTCGGATATAGTGCAAAACTTCATCACAAAGGAAGAGGCAGAGTTATAGTTAAGACTTACAACCTTTATCTTTGAGGAGACCCCACCTAGACGTGTGCTGCTGAGACCGAAAAGGCTTACTGGAAAAGCAAAGCAAGAGCTCTTTGGGCTTACATAGCCTCAAGCTTCCTTTTCTTTTCTCCTCTCCCTTCTAATCAAACCAGGTAGAGCAATCTGGATTCGTCATTTTGAGAAACTACCCTTAGGTCTGGCCCTGGTGCCACGTGGCTGGTAATTGGATTTCAGGCCAGTGCTCCATTCCACCTCAGCCCTTGCAAAGATTTCCAACACCTCACTGGTCTGCTACATGCAAACTGAGTGGCACTGGCCATTGAACAATTAGAAACCGATTTTCACAACCCACCCGACCTGAAGTGGCCCACACCAAATAAGAGCTCTCTATGGCTTGAAAGTTTGCCTCTCCCAGCAGAAGTTGGTCCAATAAAAGATATTACCACTCGCACCCGGTCTCTCTAATATCCTGGGACTGACACAGCTACAACTATACTGCATCCCAACTCTAACCAGCCTTGAAACGCCCATCAAGACGGAGTGACCCTTGCTGTCTTGGTTTCTCATGAAGTTTTCAAGCCACTATGGCTAGGTTTTTAGAACCTGGAGCTTTCCCCAGCAGACTCCTAGGTTAATTAAAAGCATAACCTCATCCAAAGGAAGTTGCTCCTGGTAATCTCTCTAATTTCAGCCTCTCTGTGGTTCTCTCTCTCTCTTTCTCTCTCTCTCTTTTTTTTTTTCAGCAAGACATCCCAAATGAACTCTTAAATAGACAGCAGCATATTTCCTAACACTCAACAGTAGTAAATCTAGGATGCGCCTCGCAGGCTCCTGGGATAAGTAGCACAGAGCCTACCTGCAGGATGAAAGACGAGCAAAGAAAGCAGGACTGATCTAATGGAGGTGGCTTTGCAAACCAAGCAGGGTAAGGATGGGGGAAGGTTTAAACAATTGCACCCCAGGTATTTTTGGATTCCTTTCAAGGGCTTTAAAATGCAGGTACCTGTAGAGTCATGAAGAAAAGGATAATGCAAACCTCAGCCTCTCTATCCCATGTCACGCTTATGCTCATCTACACAGTTATGACAGGCATAACCAGAGTCACACATGCACACACACACTTCTCCATCCTCTTTTTAAAGACTTCAGGTGCACCTGCACTGAAACTGCTACCATGGCACAGCTGCACTGCTGAAGTGCTTCCGTGTAGACACTACCGACACCAATGGGAGGGGTTCTCTTGTCAGCAGTTAATCCACTTCCCTGAGAGGTGGTAACTTCTCCCCTCGACCTAGTAATGTCTACACCGGGGTCAGGGCAGCATAGCTATGTCTCTCAGGTTGTGGATTTTTCACACCCAAGACATGTAGTTATACCAATACCCAGTGCTGTGTGTAGACTGAGCATCCAGGGTGGTGGAGGAAGCTTCCTATATAAATATCTTTGAACAAAAAACCACATCAAATAAAACTATCTATTTACTCCAGAGGGGAGTATCAGACAGGTCAGAGTCACGGCATGGATAAATACCCCAGAACCAAGGAAGAAAACTAAGCAACTGCAGACTGCTGGGAGCCATCACCTGGCACAAATTAGCTCTCGATCCAGGGAGTGCCCACACCACCCAGGAGTCGGACAACCACTCCTGCATGATTGATCAAACACTTTCTGGGGCTCCAGAGACTATGGTGAGGTGTACCTAGAGATCGGCGCCCATGGATGTACCTAGGCAGACAGCAGGTGTGCAGGCTGCAGATGAGAATTCAAACAGACCTCCAGGCTTTGGAGATAGAAGGCATGCAGCAGCATAGAAGCCGACAGTGTATGAAATATATTTTACTCATTTGTACCAGACAGCCAACCTAGGTGCAGTGCCACTGCAGATAACACTCTTGGCATTCATCCTCCGGCCTGCCTAGCACAACATAGGCCGGTTCTGCTTATGGTATATTTACCCGTCCATTACTGAGGAGACTGAACACTGTTTTCACTTGAGATCCCAGAAATTATACACTCTCCCTGCACCCCCAGTTAAATGGCATCTCTTTGAAGACAGCTGTCTTCGTTATTATACTGGTACCCCAGAAGCACCTAGATGTCCGTTCCCAATACGATAGCTCCACTGTGCTAGGTGCAGTACAAACATCTAGTAAGGGAAAGCCCTGGCCCTAAAGAACGTATGCTATAAGGAAGCAAAGCAGGTAAAGGATGGGAGGGGAAGGGGGGCTGAAGTGTCTTGCCCCAGGCCACAGCTGGGAGCAGAATCCTTGTTTTCTGATGCCCAGTCCAGGCCCAATCAACTAGACCACATTGCCTCTCAAACAGCTGCCTCGTCACCCTAGCATCTCATAGACTCAGACTTTAAGGTCAGAAAGGACCATTATGATCATCTTGTCTGACCTCCCGCATGATGCGGGCCACAAAGCCGTCCCAACCCCTTTCCCTTGACTCTGCTGTTGAAGTCCCCAAATCCTGTGGTTTAGAGACTTCAAGTAGCAGAGGATCCTCCAGCTAGCACCTCACCGTCTTTGATGTATTTATTCTCAATAACTTTGTGGGGTAAGGAGTGCTATTATCCCCATTGTACAGCTGGGCAACTGAGGCACAAAGCAGCTAAGGGTTTGTCTACATTATGAAGCTTAAGTCGGCCTAGCCACATGGACATAGTCCACACAGGAAGACACAGCCTATGCCAACAGAAGATGTTCTGTCGGTGGAGGAACAGCACCTCTATCAAGGACGTTAGCAATGCCCATAGAAGTACTTTTCTGTCGACATAGGTGTATGTACACTGGGGGGCTGGAGGATGGCTATCTGCATAGTTATATCAGACGGGGGTGATTTTTTTCACCTCCCGCACCAGCATGGCTATGCTGAGATAACATTTAAGCATAGACCAAGACCAAGACCAAGTCATTTGCCTAATTCACACAAGACTTCTGTGGAGGAGCAGGGAATTCATTCCTGGCGAGAGCTAGGGTTACCATACGTCCGGTTTTTCCCGGACATGTCCGGCTTTTCGGCAATCAAACCCCCGTCTGGGGGGAACTGCCAAAAAGCCGAACATGTCCAGGAAAATGCCGGCTGGGCACTTCCCCTCCCGCGGCTGCTCTGCTCCTCCCCTGACTCTTCGGCTCTGTTTAAGAGCCGACCGCTACGGGTTTTGGGCAGCCCCCATATCTCCGGATCCTGCGCCGCCAGAGCCCGGGAGGGGAAGTGCCCGGCTGGGGGCGCAGGGTCCGGAGGCATAGGGGCTGCCCGAAGCTCGAGCGCTACCGGCTTCACGGTTTGCCGCGCAGCCTCCAGACCCTGTGCCCCTAGCTGGGTGCTTCCCCTCCCGGGCTCCAGCTGCACTGGGGAAGCGCCGGCCAGGGGCCCAGGGTCTGCCCGGCAAACCGTGAAGCCGGTAGCGCTCGGGCAGCCCTTTTCGTGTGGCTGGGAGTGGGAGGGAGGAGGGGGCGGAGTTAGGGCGGGGAGTGGGAAATGGGCGAGGCCAGGGCCCCGTGGAGGGTCCTCTTTTTTCATTTGTTAAATATGGTAACCCTATGAGAGCGTTACCCACTGGACCATCCCACCGGCTCTGCCTAACACAGTGCACTTAAATTATACCAAAAATTAGAATGATTTGACATTTTGAGAGTCAGAAGCCCAGACAAAGCTGAAGTTGCTTCCAATACTTTTCTTTTAAACTTTCTGCTCACAAATGGAAAAAAAAAAAAACAAGACTTGTAACTTTTAGGAAATACACACAGATCAGAACCCCTTAGACGGGGCAGGGCTTTGATAGGAACAGTGAGATAATAGTAAACATGAAGACAAGCTTTTTACTCCTCTAACAATCCTGGTTGAGGCTGAATGTTAACTGCTAGGTTTCTCCCAGGAGGAACGAGTGTACCCTTAAGGATAGAGTGCTTTTGCTGGAATGCAATGAAAGGAAATTTACATTTGAGGACTGATGGTTAAAACACTTGTATTCAATGTGTTTCAACACAATCTTTCCCATCTCAACATGTCTGGAATGTGGCTAATGAAAGGGGAAGAAGAGATGCATTAGGTTTAGACAGATGATTACCCCCAAGTTTTGTGTAATTTTTGTTTTAATGACATTGTTTCAGGACATGCCACCAACATTCCAGAGCTAGGACTCAGAGATTTACAAATAAACTAAGCTCGAGTTGGAATAACAGACTGTATTGATCAAAAGGTTTCAGTCAGGAAATACAACAGAGAAAAGTAACTCCATCAACAAGAAGGGCAGATGAAGTTGTCAGGGAGAAGAAATGTGGAAAAAACTGTTCCTTTAAAAGAGTAAATTTACACATTGCTAATTTTTGAGACATGCAATTAATCCAAGTGTATCTTGCATTTATTTATTGGCGGTGATACAAGCAGAAGGGTGTAACCTTTCCTATCTCTTAGTATGGAAGCTAGCAAGCAATACTACAGAAAGCTGTATTAATAGTCCAGCTGTAAGATGCTCCAGTGAACAAGCATAACAAATGCTACAGAGCTCTCTCTTGTTCATGAATTTCTCATATAAAGGAGAAATAAGGTTTAGATAACATCTTCCAACTTGGACACGCACATCTGAACAGCTTTGTTGCTGCCCATCCCTGTATTAACCACATCTTGGCTACCAGAGCAAGCTTGACAGTCGATTATTCAACTAGGATACATTTAAGTAGCAACCCAGAGAAGCATAAGGGTTTCCCAAGGGAGAAGGATAATTTACAGACCACTTGGTATAGGCTTTATGCTGCTTTACTTGCCATTCAGCCAACTGGACCCTTCCATTCACCAACATTCTCAACCAGCAAACTTTAGCGATCAAACCACGAAAAGAGAAACCAACCTTTACGTTCACAGGCACATGCTACAGAAGTTGAATGCATGTATAGTAAAACAATGGCACAGAGGGGAAGACTAACAGTCCCAAAATGAAGCCTACCTTATGTACATTTCGTACTACATGTGTATGTATACTCAAAGACACTGCTCCTGACTTTGGGGCGGGGAGGGACGGATCACATCCATCAATTTTCCCAAAATGAGATCTGAAATATGGATCTAATGCAAACTTCTCCACTGAGCAACCTTAGGCCTTGGCTACACTTGCAGATTCACAGCGCTGCCACGTAGTCGCGCCGCCAGCACTGCGAGAGCTCTCTCGCGGCGCTGCAAGTACTCCACCTTTCCGAGGGGAATAGCTTGTAGCACTGCGAGCGAGCGTGCAGCGCTGCAGGCGCTGATTACATTAGCACTTTACAGCGCTGCACTCGCTGCGCTCAGGGGGGATGTTTTTTCACACCCCTGAGCGCAGCAAGTGCAGCGCTGTGAATTGCCAGTGTAGCCAAGGCCTTAGAATAACTCTCCCAGACTACAGATTTCAAAGTAGCAGCCGTGTTAGTCTGTATCCGCAAAAACAACAGGCACCTTAGAGACTAACAAATTTATTTGAGCATAAGCTTTCATGGGCTACAGTTGATCTCAATTGATTGGCCTTTTACAGTTGGTATGGCTACTTCCACCTTTTCATGTTCTCTGGATGTATAAATATCTTCTTTCTGCGTGTTCCATTCTATGCATCCGAAGAAGTGGGCTGTAGCCCACGAAAGCTTATGCTCAAATAAATTTGTTAGTCTCTAAGGTGCCACAAGTACTCCTGTTCTTTCTCCCAGACTAAACTAACGTTGCTTTGTGATCACACATGTGCATGAATGCATATTCCAAACAGTCACACATTATGCTGTCAATCTACCGGGTTGTTTCTAACACTGTAGGCAAAGCATTGAGATAGTCAAGAATCCTGTTTCCCTGAAGCATCCGCTTTGACATCAGGATTTATACATATGCTAAGTGTGGAGCAGACAGGCAGAGCAACGCAGACAGCAATGCAGCTAATGTCTTTCTATTTTAGACCTAGACACAGGGCGGGCGCAAGGATGTTTCATGCCCTAGGCAAAACTTCCACCTTGTGCCCCCCCGTCCCCGCGCCCTGTAGCAGCTCCCCCCGCCCCCCCTGCACTAAGGCCCCCCCCCCCCCCCCCCCACCCGTCCCCCCCCCCCCCCCGCCCCCCCCCCCCCCAGCAGCTCCCCCCAGCCCGGGGAGCCATGCAGCAGCTCCCCGCCCCAACTCACCTCTGCTCCGCCTCCTCCCTGAGCATGCCGTCGCCGCTCCACTTCTCCCGCCTCCCAGGCTTGCGGTGCCAATCAGCTGTTTGGCACCACAAGCCTGGGAGGGAGAGAAGCAGAGCGGGGCGGTGTGCTCAGGGGAGGAGGCGGAGCAGAGGTGAGCTGGGACGGGGAGTTCCCCTGCGTGCCACGCCCCCCGCGTTACTTGCTGCAGGTGGCCCTCCCCGCACCCCCCTGTCCCAGCTCCCTCCGCCTAAATGCTGACAACAACTGGGGCGGCCGAAGATCCGGCCGTAGCGGTCACCACCAAAGGACCCAAAATGCCACCCCCCAAATGCTAGTGCCCTAGGCGACCGCCTAGGTCGCTTAATGGGTTGCACCAGCCACGCCTAGACACTGAGTGTCCTGCAAGTAGTTGAGGAAATTCTTGGAATTAAGATATTAAAATGTATTGGGGGGATGGGATAAGATATTGGGGGTGGGCCAGGGCTCTGAGGTGGCACTGTGCAGTCTCTCTCTCTCTCTCTCTGTCGGGAGCATGGTCTCACTGATCACCATATGTGGGGCCTGGAAGGAATTTCCACCAGGTCAGATTGGACGGGAATCATAGAATATCAGAGTTGGAAGGGACCTCAAGAGGTCATCTAGTCCAACCCCCTGCTCAAAGCAGGACCAATTCCCAGCTAAATCATCCCAGCCAGGGCTTTGTCAAGCCGGGCCTTAAAAACCTCCAAGGAAGGAGACTCCACCACCTCCCTAGGTAACACATTCCAGTGTTTCACCACCCTCCTAGTGAAATAGTGTTTCCTGATATCCAACCTGGACCTCCCCCACTGCAACTTGAGACCATTGCTCCTTGTTCTGTCATCTGCCACCACTGAGAACAGCCGAGCTCCATCCTCTTTGGAACCCCCCTTCAGGTAGTTGAAGGCTGCTATCAAATCCCCCATCATTCTTCTCTGCTGGAGACTAAACAATCCCAGTTCCCTCAGCCTCTCCTCATAAGTCATGTGCTCCAGACCCCTAATCATTTTTGTTGCCCTCCGCTGGACTCTTTCCAATTTTTCCACATCCTTCTTGTAGTGTGGGGCCCAAAACTGGACACAGTATTCCAGATGAGGCCTCACCAATGTC
>NC_048308.1:72635563-72684675 GCF_013100865.1 Trachemys scripta elegans
TCTGATTTTAAAAAAACCATAGAAATCTGCATTATTTCACCATTAAAATTAAATGCTGAACTTTAGTGGCCCTAGCCACAATATATCTTGGTATCAATAGACCACAATGCTTTATTGATAGATTTACAGTTTTATACTGACAACCAAGCCCTGTCCATTCTCCTGATTATTTGAGTTTTTGATTATCTGATCTGGCCCTGGTCCCACTCAGATAATCAAAAACTCAAATAATCAGGAGAATGGACAGGGCTTGGTTGTCAGTATAAAACTGTAAATCTATCAATAAAGCATTGTGGTCTATTGATACCAAGATATATTGTGGCTAGGGCCACTAAAGTTCAGCATTTAATTTTAATGGTGAAATAATGCAGATTTCTATGGTTTTTTTAAAATCAGAATTTTAGAGGTTTTATCATGGAAAACTAGGATCCCTGATCATCATGACATGAAATGTTAATAGTATAACACCCAGTTTTTACAGGGCTGGCCCCATCTCCCCTGGGAGTTTCTCATCCACAGATCTTCAAGCAGCTTTACAAAGGAACTCACTCTCATGATCCTAGTTTTACAGCCAGGCAAAGAGGGGAAGAGAGAGGGGGGAAGGAAGGTCAGCCAGCCAGTGGGAGAAGAGAAGGCAGGTCTCCCGGGTGCCAGTCTGGTGCTGTAACCACTAAACCACACTGCACTAAGAGACTTCAGCTTTAGCGACTTGTGTTAAAAGGCAGAAGAGTGAGAAACATTAACAAATGCACAGACGCTCTCCCTCCCCCCCATGCTGTGCTGCTACAGCTCACACACATCCCTTTGTACACTGCTGCTGGGTGAGTGCCTTCAGCTGCAGTGAGGCATGGGCCCAACCTCGTAACTCAGAGGGGGAGAGAGAGGGAAAGTTAAGGGAGCAAGCTGTTTAATTGGAAGGGAGAGATGGCCAATCATCACAATTCTTTGCATTTATATAGCAGCTTTGGAGGACAAATCTCCAAGCGCTTTTATAGATTAATTAAGCCCCAGGGTCCCATGAGGCAGAAGAAAGAATAACCAAAAGAAACTCGCACACCCACTGCCAGTTTCTCTCAACAACAGTGCAATTAGTGCTGCACCCTCCTCTCTCATCGGAAAAGGGGCATGTCAGCGGGGGTAACACCCCCCCATCATAAAAAAAACAAAAATGTGAAACCCCCACTAGCATGTGCAGAATTTTACTTCCAATGAATTCAATAAAGCAAGTACAAGGCTCATTCCCCTGGCTTATCCTCAGTTCTGTTTATACTGAGCACCCTGAAAAACACTCTGTTCATTAATACTAGTCCCCCCCCAAAAAACTGCTTTTTCTTTTCCACGGTGATGGGATGACTGTGAGCCAGGGACCTCATGATGCCAACTGGCAGAGGGGTACATAAGGGCTACAGGGATCCCCTGGGTCTGGTCTCTATGTACTAGTTCATCAAAGGGTGTCATGGGAGGTCCCTCTTGAAAGCTCATGCCCTGACCGCAGAAGGGTCTACTTACCCCCAGCCCTCCAATGCTTACTTGTGTTGTGGTGAAAGGTGCATCAAGCCATGTGAGCTGAGGGATCCTCTGGCACTGATTGCAAACACAGGGCTAGGGGACTGCTGGGTTGGAACAGTAAAAGAGGGAGGCAGAAAAGTGAGAGAAGCAGTGGTGGTGAGTGAGGCCAGCAAAGGGACAGAGCTCCTTGTGGCACAGGATTGATTGGAGAGGAGAGCTTGGAAACTGAGTAAAGAAACTGCCGGCTCTTTGTTCCTACTGTGTTCAGGCAAATAGGACTTTGATGCAGTCCTGTTTCTTTACAATGAATGTACACAAAGTACGAACTGACAACCTCTGGGCTGACTGAAATTCAGGATTTTCATTGTACCAGAAGTTTAGATTTTCCAAAATCTGGTTTTCGCCAATTTTTTCCAAACCTTCCAGAAATGCCGAACCCTTTGTTTTAGAGACACCAAAACATTGTTTCGGAGAGGAAATATGCAAAATTACATTCTTGTCAGCTTAGCTGCTGCCACTCACTGAACAGCGGCAAGTGAAACTGACTACATCACCACCAGGTTCAGTGGAGCCGCTGCCAGGGTCTGTGGCTCCAGGAGTCTGCAAGCCCTGGGGTCCCTGGCCAGTCTGCATGCGGGGCTGCTTTGGACCCCAGAAGCTGGACTCATTACTTTCAGGCAGTTCAGAGAGCCCCAGCTTGGCCTGGGTTCTCAGGTCTTCCAGGCTTCCCTGCTGTAGACCTGGGAAAAGAGCCCTGGCTTGACCCAGGGCTCCATGGGCTTTCGGGCTCTTGTCTCCAAGCAGGGAGTCAGGAACCTGGCATGGTGGGGCTGCCCAGGAGTTCTGGATGGTGCTAGGGCTTCTAGCTGTCCCAATCTACAGCAGGTAGACTAGATAACCTGACAGCCCCTGCTCCAGTCATGGCTGCCAGGCTCCATGGCTGGACCCCAGGGTAGCCCACATGGTAGGGCTGCCTCAGATGTGTGGACCCTGGAACCTGGGCTCCCCGGCAGGCCACAAGGAATCCAGCACGCTTCCAATGGACGCTGCCTGCCTGAGTTTTGTTGAAACAGTAATGGAGTCAAAAATACATTTCATTTCCTCAGATAAGTGTTTTCCAACCAGTTCAATCTATTTCTCATCCTAAACAACCCAGCAAGGCCCTCAACAGTGGCTAACTGCTTCAGCCATAAAGGACAACACCTAGAACCCTTTCAGTAACTTGTACTGCTCAGAAGTCCTCCTGACTTATGTAAATCGGAATATGAGTGCCAATCAAATATTACATCCCTTCGCCTCCCACGCCCCCCAAGGAAACGAAAGAGCTCTGCGAACACTACAAAATACCCAAACTGATTCCACCGTTAGAGTGGATATTAACTATCTTGTATCACGTCTCCTTGGGCATCATAAAGCATTCCATTTTTTGTATGACAAATTCAATAATCCATCTCCGACTCACATGCACATGTATGCTCTCCTCTCTTGACTCCCATTATTTAGAAAGGGATACTGATGTGCATTTACTGATTACTCAACCACTGAATCAAAGACAAGGAAGCAATCATTTTCAAAGAAATGCACAGTCCTGGGTTACAAACCAAAGCTATAATTTGATCTTGAGGTTCGCTGCCATCTGTAAACTGGCTGTGCTGCACTTGTGGGAGGGGGGGGGGATCATTAGCAGAACGCATTAACTGAATTAAAACTTTGTACAGTAGATTCTTAGAGTTAGGAAATGATTGGTCAACCACACCCCTCATTTGGAACTGGAAGTACACAATCATGCAGCTGCAAAGAAAAAATACAGTACAATATTGTGCTAAATGTAAACTACTAAAAAACAAAGGGAAAGTTTTAATAAAAATATCTGACAAGGTAAGGAAGCTTTCTGAGCTTGTTTCATTTAAATTAAGATGGTTAAAAGCATTTTTCTTCTGCATAGTAAAGTTTCAAAGCTGTATTAAGTCAATGTTGAATTGTAAACTTTTGAAAGAACAACCCTAACATTTTGTTCAGTTATGAACAACCTCCATTCCTGAGGGGCTAGTCACTCAGTGGTTTGACGGTATTGACTCTCAGACGACGCTGTGTACTGACAGTGGCTAGAATTCTATAGGTAAGCAACAGTGGCAGTATTTCCACTGTACATTTTAATTTTGGGGGAGCTGGGGGGAGGGAGGGAGGGAGGGAGGGAGTTATAACTGGGATCCATACAAATAGACTGATCTAGAACTACAGTAGGCAAGAACTAAAATGGTTTGTCTTAAATCAGCAACTGCCCTCCCTCTCCCAAACTAATGGGCCAGGGGCAGAGTCTCCAGTGGATAGAGGCAGAAGCCAAAAGTGCACTGAGGGAGAGGAAATAAAGTAGGGTCCAGCCAGGGGCCGCCTGTCCTCCCAGCAACTCCTGGACCCAGGACTGTGCAAGGGCCACATTCTGCCCCACTACCCCCACCCCACATGTTCGTGGTGGAGAAGTGCCAAGAGCAACCAGCCCGAGACTCCAAGGAACGGAAGCAGCTGCAGAAGTAGCCAAGCAGGGACCTTCAGCCAGTCTGAACTTCCATCAATTTGACTGGACTTTCTCTACACTGTGCTGAAGGGCTGTCCGCACCGACTCTCCTGTTCTCACCCCCTTCCCTGTTTTCTTTCCATTTAGCTGATCTCTTCCTAAGTAAACCCACGCACCTGCCCACCTCCGCAAAATCCTGGCACTATCATGCTGTCTGCCACCACTCCACTGCTCACTCCACTCTGCTGGGGGGTTCTACCCTTCACCACCCTGGGTCTGGCTCATCTGTTTGGCTGGTCAGACTGTGGGCTACTGTGTGTTTGAAAACTGCCTGGCACAGTGGGGCCACATTCTTGGTTGAGCCTGAATTATGTTTATGACAGTGGGGGCCTATTAACATTCACCCTCAGCTGGGGTGAGCTTAGTTTCAATGGAGCTATGATAGTTTTCACCAACTGAGGATTTGCCCTTCGATGTTTATCTACAAAGGATAAAGGGAGGTCTAAAGGTTACATGAGAAGTTAAAACACTGCAAAAAATGGATCCAAAAAAAAAAAAAGAGAGTAAGACTTTAGAATTAGGTACTGAATGACCCAAACAAGAACAGGACAGAGTATTTCTGTATAGAACGTACTGATTTTATATCCTCTTCAGCTATACGTACAGCTTTCCCCGAGCGGCTTGCCACCTCACAACTCTGAGGTGGGAGTCCCACTGTGCTATGCTCGGTGTGAGCACACAGGGAGAGACGAGGTCCCTGGCCTGGACAGTTTGTAATCTACATTCAGCGCTGCCAAAACTCCTAGTGATGCAAAGTTTTGCAATTTCAGGGGGCAGGTAGTTCCAAGTTGTTTCTTTTCTTGCAGATGTTTTATTTAAAAAGTATCTTTACATTTTAGCTTGTTTGGGCCGCCAATTTCCACTGCACGTGCCAGGCCGGTGCTTGGCTTGGAGGTAGTTTGATTTATAAGGCTCTGATGTGTTTGTAAGAACAAACTGTTCTGCAGATTGCAAACAAACAACGGATGAACATTGTAACCAAGTGTACTGAACAAAGTCAAGCAGGCAGCAGCCACCCTTCCCAGCATGTCCGAGAGAACATTGTTTTCCCTGTGAGACTCCCTTTTCCTCAGATCAGGCACAGTTCTAACAGCACAGACAGCAGCACTGAACGCCAACCCACGCCTTTACAGCTCACCACTGACGGTGCAGCCCCTGAGGAGAGGACTAAAAAGGGTTTTAAGCTGTCTTGGGGCTGGACAGTCCCCTGATTTATTTTGCCAGCTGGGGGGGGCCTATGTTATGATAACCTCCTCTGGGTCGCCCCAGTGCTGCCTGGAGTCTCACAGCAGTGGCCTCACCTTGACGTACCCCTTACTCAACATGCCCCTTTGGGCTAGAATTGGGAGGCAGGTGGGAGCAAAGGAGGCAGCCACTTTATAGAGACCTTCTGCAGCACCGATGCCAGGGAATCCTCCAGATACAGGCCTTTCAGGGCCACCTGTATCCCACAAGAAGGTTGGAGCAGCGCTAAGGGGCCACAGGAGGAGTGTGGATCTCACCCTGGGGGTGAAGTTAATCTCCCTAAAAGCATCAGGTAACAGACTGTTTCTCTACTGACCGAGCTATATCCTCACCGGGGCTCAGGTCGGCTTAACAACCACGCTCAGGCAGGTGAGTATCTGTGTCAGCCCTGAGTCCCACACAGTGGCAGATTAACAAATTTGCTGCCCCTAGGCCCTGAAAAAATTGCCCCCCCCAGCTCATCTCTGCTCCCCCGCAGCAAGCCTGGGAGAGAGGGGAGAAGGGGAGTTGCGGTCTGCTCGGGGGGTGGCGGCGGTGGAGCGGAGGTGAGCTGGGGCGGGGAGCAGTTCCCTACCCTCCTCCCCCCAAGGGTTACTCCCCACGCCCACCGGCCCCAGCTCACCTCTGCTCCACCTCTTAGTGCACCGCTACTCGCTTCTCCCTTCCTCCCTCCCTCCCAGCGCTTTCACGCAGCAAGCCTGGGAGGGAGGTGGAAGGAGGGAAGCGCGGCGCGCCCGGGGGAAGAGGTGGGCAGGGGATTTGGGGAAGGGGCGGATTTGGGGTGGGGCCAGGGAGGGAGCGAGCAAATTTGCCGCGCCCGCAAATTTGCCACCCTAGGCCTAGGCGATACGCTGGTCCCACAGCTTTAAGTGGAGACCAGGCCCCAAAACACCATTTGTCCTCTCGTCTGCTCCTGGCGTGGTGAGGCTCTGGCCTGCCCCCAACTCAGAGCAGACTGGAGACTAACTACCCAGCCCTTCTGCGGCTTTAGAAACCATTCAATAATCCCAACTCTTTAGCTCTATCGATAAAAATCACCAAGCACCCCCTTCCCCGCCATTAACCACCAGGAGCCATTTGTTTTCAGACGACACCTGCTCGGGAGCGGTGGTCAAAATTAATATGTTCTTGGAAAAGTGGGGTTTTTGGCTTTTGCCTCTCACCCTTTTTGCCTCTCTCTCCTGCCGCCCCCCCTTTTTTTGGGGGGGTGGATTTGTTTTCCCATTTTCTTCTTTGTTTGTTTAAAAAACATCTAAAAATTCTCCAAGTGAAGACTGTCTGGGGGGGGGGGGGGCGCGGTGCTTTTGGTCAAAAGCTTTGAACAAAATAATTCAGCCAGCTCTCCCAATCATCCCTGTTTCCCACCCTCCCACTCACACAAACATTCCCACTGGAAGGTTAAGAGCCCCCCTCTGTAGCACTTCTTATTTTTAAAAACATGGTAGCCTGAAAGCTGTGAATTAAGTTCTTATCCAAGTCATTTGATTTCTCCTTCCTCGCACCCCGGGTTTTAGAGACGACACACCCAGTCCTACTTAATCCTTCCTTGTGTTCAGGAATCACCAATGAAATTAACACTCTTTTGCAGGCAACTATGAAACTAGTTCAAAGTTTTAAATTTAGAAAGCAGCAACGCAGACAGGACGTGCAAATTACAGAGCTCATTTGCAAGCGTCAAAGAGAACTTGTGCAAGTGAGAAACTGCTACTAAATTCTGTGTTCCAATGCCAAACAGATAAGGAGTACAATTTTTGAAAAGCGCGTGACTGAGTAAGAAATCCAAGTCCCATTTGAATAAGGGAATCAATGAGACTTCAGGCCATGGGGAAAGTGGGACTCAGGCCCTTTGGAAAGTTTTACCAGACATCTCATTTTCCAAAAATCTCACGCTCTAAATTGCCATAAGGCATGAACGCCTATCTCCTCCCCCAGCCCCCATGGAATGCCATTGACTTGAATGGGGGGCAGGTTTTCACCGAAGTTATTTTTGCAATATGTAACACTGACACATAACCCTATCTCATTCTATAGAAGACAGTCTACTTCACTTCTCAGAGGTTGGAGTATACATTAATGTGAGGTCAATCTGTTCCTCCTCCCTTCTTGGATCTCAAAGAGCTACCTGGGCCATTTATCTATAAGGAGATACCGACTGGATTTCTTAAATTAGATGCATGAAAGAAACTTGCATTCACCATTCATCATCTTAGCTTGTACAATCTATTTTTTGTTTGCTCAAGTCTTCTATATGGGCTGCAGATACCACATTCAAGAGCCACGTGTACTCTCACAAGCTCAAGTGACTAGCTGATAACCCAGATTGCTGGGTATGTGCTTCATCCATCCCAGATGATGGATCATTACCACTAGTTTTTCCAGGCAGATAGGAATTCAGTTTGACTGAGAACAGGGAAATGTCACCAAGGTAAGTACAAATATGGGGTTATGAAATGAGCACAGATGGACATTACTCTCTGCCTTTGTTTAAGAAGTAGCCTTGGTGACAGAGATCACATAAAGGCAAAGAGGATTTGCCCAAGTTTCAAATTCTCCATAACCAATTGGAAACCTCAGACTATTGACCCACATTAATATTCAAGTGGTGCCCAGATGACACACGGTCAGCCTCTGGAACTCATTGTCAGGGGGATGTTGTGAAGGCCAGAAGTATAACTTGGTTCAAAAAAGTATTAGATAAGATCAATGGTTATTAGTCAAAATGGTCAGGGATGCAACCCCATGCTCTGGATGTCTCTAAACCTCCGACTGCAGAGGGAGTTACTCCAAAATAGCTTCAATGGAATAGTTACAATGGAAATGCAATGCTTCCCCAGTTTCTCCAGGTAGACAAATCCTAAAACTAAGATTTTAAGGCCATCTTTATACATCAGATGGGAACAGTGAATAGAACATGCTTTTCTTTTTTTAAACTTTGCAGCTCATCTTTGATTTTGCAGGGAAGTACTACACGAACATGGTCAAGGGTTATACATCATTTAAAAACAATTTGTTGCTAACAGTTTCATAACACAGAACAGATTTCTAAGTCATATTCTCCGCCCCACTCCCGCTCTTTTGTTGCAACCTCAGTTGCAATTCTAACTAGAGAAGAGATAAACAATAGCTTTTGCAGGGGTGCCAAGTTTCTTGTGTCTTAATGATTTCCAGAGCAAGTGGCACAGTTCTCTACCTGAGCTGTTAGACAAGCTAGATTTATTTCTGCCCCATGGATCCTTCATCACTGAAAAAATCCTGTAGGCAAAATCCTGTCCTCAGCTATGCCCGTGCAAGCTCACTTCCCTCAGACTCCACAGAGATGGGCTGAAAGAAGGGTCAAATGGTGGAAGAGGGAGCTGGGACAGTACAAAATACAGGTCGGCAACCTTTCAGAAGCGGTGTGCCGCGTCTTCATTTATTCACTTTAATTTAAGGTTTCGCGTGCCGGTAATACATTTTAATGTTTTTTAGAAGGTCTCTCTCTCTAAGTCTATATAATTAAATTGTTGTTGTATTGTAAAATAAACAAGGTTTTCAAAATGTTTAAGAAGCTTCATTTAAAATTAAATTAAAAATGTTAATCTTACACTGCCGGCCCGCTCAGCCCACGGCTGATCTGGGGTTCTGTTCACCTAGGCCAGCACTGGGCTGAGCGGGGCCTGTGGCCAGGACCCCGGCTGGCAAGGGTCCGGCAGCCAGAACCCCAGACCGGCAGCGGGCTGTGTGGGGCTGGTGGCCAGGACCCCAGACTGGCAGTGGGCTGTGCGGCCCAGGCTAGAGCCGCTCAGGGGTTCCATCCGCTGGCTCCTACCAGCTGGGATCCCGGCTGCCGGACCCGCTCAGCCCACTGCCGGTCTGGGGTCCCGGCCCTGCCCATATACAATGGGTACCTACCTTCTCCCTGGTTCTGGCCCTTTTTCTGCACTGAGTTGAGGGTGGGAGTGCATTGAGCACAGGGCTGGGGGTGAAGGAACAGGCTGGGGGTTGGGGTATAGGGTCTGGCCAGGAGCTAGAATGAGGGAGGGGGCTCAGGGTTGGGACAGGAGATTTGGGTGTGGGGCACTTACGTGGGCAGCTCCCATTTGGTGTGAGGAGTGGGGATGTGGGGGGTTCATGGGGTGGCTGGAGATGTGTGGGGGGTGCAAGAGTCAGGGTATGGGGGGCTGGGTATGTGGGGGGGTGCCAGAGTCAGGGCTGGGGTCGTGGTGGGGGGGGTGAAGGAGTCAAGCAGAGGTCTGGGTGTGTATGAGGGGGGTACAGGGCTCAGGGCAGAGGGATGTGTGTGTGTGTGTGTCTGTCTGTCTCAGGGCAGAGGGCTGGGGTGTGTGCGTGTGGGGGGGGGGGGGTCAGTGCAGGGGGCTGGAAGGGATATTCCCCTATTCCACCACCGCCCCCCTTCCCCAAGGCCCTGCCCCTACTTCTTCTCTGCCTCTGCCGGGAGCAGCAAGAACGCTGACTCTGCTCCTTCCTGACCCCCTCCCTCGCGAGGGCCATCAGCTGATCCGCCGGCAGGGAGGGAGAGGAGGAGGGGCAGGAACCCAGCACACTGCGGGAAGAGGCAGGGGAGCCGGCAGGACCAAGCTTCTGCCCCTTGCCCCCGCGGGAGGGGGCAGAGAAGAGCGGGCTGGTCTGGGCTGGGCAGGATTTTTAATGGCACGCTGCTGCCTGCCGGGACTCTGGCATGCCATAGGTTGCCGACCCCTGTACAGAATAAAGTGTGTGGATTTCCAAGAGCAGTCAACACCCTTGGCAGCATGAAGACATTAATGCTTTGCAAGAGGCCCGAGGTATCTGTAGCAGCCAGTCACAGCTGCCAAGGAGCCCAGAGACTCACTTCACATCTAGGTTAATGAAAACTCCTGACTTTACCTGTCCTCCAGCAGTTTCCCACCTAGGGGGTGTTGGCGGGGGCTGGTACTGCACAGGAGGTCAGACCAGATGAACTGCCAGTCTGATCTGGCCTTAAACTCTAGGACTCTGGTGTAAATCAGTATATCTTCATAGACTTCAATGGCACTACCTTGTTTTACACCAGCTGAGGATGACACCTTAATCCCGCCCAGCGTTACTAACACTCACAATATTGAGGTTCCATCTAAAACCCCCAGCTCCAGGAAGTAGGTGATGATGAGACAAGGTGGGTGAGGTAATATCTTGGACCAACTTCTGCTGGGAAAAGAGACCAGCTTTCGAACTTGCAGAGCTCTTCTTCAGGTCTGGAAACAGTTTAATTTATTTTCAACGAAAGCTAAAAGTTCGGAGCACTCACGGCTGCAGAGAAAAGTCTGAAAATGTGACTCAAGTGCACCCTTAAAAGGTTCAAAAAACTAGAATAGCCCCAAATTTATAACTTTTTAAAAATCTCACAATTTTTAAGCCAGTCTCATGATTTTCTGGGCCTAACTCAGGCTTGGGGGTTTATTGTGCATGTTTGGGGTTGGGAAGCCTGCCCCAATGAATCCTGACCATTTTGCCTCTATGGTATCTCCATGCCCGTGCCCATTAACAAACAGGAACAGTTTTAGATAGTAAATTCCCCACTCGGCAGCAGGAGCACCCAAACAATGGAATGACAACTCAAGAAGGAGGGATAATGTGATGTTTGATACTGTCCCCTTAGTTCTCAGATTTATAAAACAGAAAAAAATATTTTCACCTTCAAGAATATACAAAAAACTTTTCTTAGAAGATATTAAATACAGGCTCTCTGTAGATATAAAAACAAGCTAATATGAACTCCCATGCATCCAGTGATAAATTTTCTGGAGCAGCTGGTATGATAGAACAAAAGGAGGATATTTTAATCCAATTGACTCATTTTAAAAAGCCTGAGTTGCAAGAAGTAGAGGGACTAAAGAAAGAAAGCACAGGATTCCTAATCAGACTCTCCTCCCCTTTCACAATTCAACCTAACAACCTGGCATCAACAGTGCGGTCCCAATAGGACACATTCCCTGCTCCTCCAAAGACTGCCCGCAGCACGGCAGAATCACACTAAGCCGTGCTACCCCAACAAGCAGGCTGGAAGTGGAGTAGCAGGCTGAAGGCTTGAGATAAGAGCTGAAACGCTCAGACAGAAAGAACCGTGACACAGCCGAGAACCAAATTAACTTGCAAAAATATGAAGTTTTCCATGAACAAAGGATGGACGTGGGAATGTTCCGGGATGGGGCGGCTGTGAAATTTCTTGGCCCAGAGCAGGGACAGTCACTCACCACTGGCATAGCAGAGGCACTGCCTAGGGGAGCACCCCTCTGGAGTGCAACTCAGTTCCACTTCCTTACTGCATGGCTTATATGTTTGATTGTTGAAAATTTGGCCTAAATTCCTTTTTTTTTTTTTTTTTTTTAAAAAGATGGGGAGCAGAGCTCTGCAAACACTCGCTGTTTTGATGTCTAAACAAGAGACCAGATCCTCCAGAGCACACAGCAGCTCACGTTCTGCTCAGTGGGAGCAGAGCACGCCTGAAAACCTGGTCTCATGGGCTCTAATTCCGTGTAGTGTTGCCTTGGCTGATGCTAAGCAAGGCCAGTTCAACCTCATTGTCCTCAACAGGGCAAAGCAGGAAATGAGCAATGGTAAGTCTAAGCAAGAGGGAGGCTCTTCAGTTGAGCTATACTACCTGACCAGAATACTGGAAGAACTTCTGGTTTACATGCACATCAGTTACATAAAAAATGTCACAGACTTGGACTATGATCCACAAAGCACCTAGGAGCAGAACCCCGTTAGTTATGGAGGTTGGCAGCAGTTTGGGCAGGGACTGTCTTTTTGTTCTGTGTTTGAGCAGCACCTACAGGGGTACCAGTCCATGCCTAAAGCTCCGACGGGCCACCGTAATACAAAACGGTGTGCAAGCACAACAAATTGCAGGTTTGGGGTCTTTTTTTCTGCCAGTTATCCTCATAGAATCATAGAACTGGAAGGGACCTTGAGAGGTCATCTAGTCCAATCCCCTGCATTTATAGCAGGACTAAGTATTATCTAGACCAGTGGTACTCAAACTTTTGTACTGGTGACCCCTTTCAAATAGCAAGCCTCTGAGTGCAACCCCCCTTATAAGTTAAATATATTTTTTTAAAAAGTGTTTTTAATGCCATTATAAATGCTGGATTCAAAGCGGGATTTGGGGTGGAGGCTGACAGCTCATGACCCCCCATGTAATAACCTCACGACCCCTTGAGGGGTCCCAACCCCCAGTTTGAGAACCCCCGAACTAGACCATCCCTGACAGGTGTTTGTCTAACCTGCTCTTAACAATTTCCAATGATGGAGATTCCACAACCTCCCTAGGCAATTTAGTCCAGTGCTTAACCACCCTGACAGTTAGGAAGTTTTTCCTAATGTCCAACCTAAACCTCCCTTGCTGCAATTTAAGCCTCTTGCTTTTTGTCCTATCCTTAGAGGTTGAGAAGAACAATTTTTCTACCTCCTCTTTGTAACAACCTTTTATGTACTTGAAAACTGTTACGTCTCCTCTCAGTAGTCTCTTTTCCAGACTAAACAAACCCAATTTTTTCAATCTTCCCTCATAGGTCATGTTTTCTAGATCTTTATAGTTTTTGTCGCTCTTCTCTGGACTTTCTCCAATTTGTCCCCATCTTCCCTGAAATGTGGCGCACAGGACTGGACACAATACTCCAGTTGAGGCCTAATCAGCATGGAGTAGAGTGGAAGAATGACTTCTTGTGTCTTGCTTACAACATTTCTGCTAATAGATCCCAGAATGATGATTTTTTTTTTTTGCAACAGCATTATACTGTTGACTCATATTTAGCTTGTGATCCACTATGACCCCCAGATCCCTTTCCGCAGTACTCCTTCCTAGGCAGTCATTTCCCATTTTGTATGTGCGCAACTGATTGTTCCTTCCTAAGTGGAGTACTTTGCATTTGTCCTTTTTGAATTTCATCCTATTTACTTCAGACCATTTCTCCAGATCATTCTGAATTTTAATCCTATCCTCCAAAGCACCTGCAACCCCTCCCAGCTTGGTATCATCCACAAAGTTTATAAGTGTACTCTCTATGCCATTATCTAAATCGTTGATGAAGATATTGAACAGAACCGGACCCAGAACTGATCCCTGCGGGACCCCACTTGTTATGCCCTTCCAGCATGACTGTGTGGCCAGAATGAGTATTGCATAACTGCACACTCCCTCACCCATTCTGCAACGAATTTCAGAACAAACTAATCTGGGAAAACCCCAAACGCTTCTTGTTCCTTCCATCAAGATGAGGCAGCTGGGCTCTCCAATAGCTTGCCATGGATCTCAAGTCTTGGCATACTGTGGCCAAAATTTTCAAACCTGGAGGTTTAAAGTTAGGCTCTTACATGGAAATGGCTGATTGGGAGGGAAAGGAAAAATAAAAATCAGGCCACACCCATTTTGGTACCACAATATGATTCCACATGGCATTTAAGCACTTGCTTACCTTTAAGTATATGAATAATTCCATCCCTGTTCAAAGCTTTTAAGCATATGCTTCTATCTGACCAACTTAATGCAACTTAAACACACACTTAAAGTTAAGCACACGCTACATCAGGGCCTCTGAGACTAACTTTAGGCACTCAGGTTTGAAAATGTTGGCCTGTGGTCCTTGCTCTGTGTCTTATTGTACAAGTGCTACTCCAGTTGGTCTGTATTAGAAGCTAGAGTAAACTGGAACCAAACTGTACATTCATATTCTATCCTCTCCTTAACTGCACCACTGAACACAGGAGCTGAAAGCCACTTCCAATTAGGGCTCTTTAGTGATGTGAGTGACCCTTTTCTTGGTGATTTCAGCTTGAAAAAGTCTGAGGATTTGGCGCTTCCAAACAGACTCAGACACAGCTAATGTGGAAAATAATGCAAACATTAAAACAAAATTATTGCAGAGCAAGTGGCATCCAGCTTCTCCCAGAGCCAGGAGGAAAGGGAAGTAGAATCAAGAATTAAAGATATCTTTTCAGTGAATTATGATTAAAAAATAAACTTCAAATGATGGGTAGGATTAAGTGATTTAGCTGCCCAAATCCCATGGAAAGTCAATGCTAAAATAGATATTCAGGAAGCTAAGTACAGATCAGGCACCTTTGAAAATTCATTCTCCATGCGTTTAGTGGGATTGCTTTAATGATTTCCACAAGGCCGCTTCCCATTGGTTTTAGTTATCCCATCCAGGCTTCACCACCAATAAACTATTGAGTCAGTGGATATATAAAGCCCAGGGCAGGTGTAACTGCACTTGTCCATTGCAGAAACTGGTGTAATCCATTCTGTCACAAGGTCTGAAATAACAAAGCTATTCTGGAAACTGGGTCAAGTATTCACGTACTTTGCATAATCTATATTGAGAACACCTCAATAGCAAACTATTATTAATTACACACAATGGTCGATTAAAAAGGTTTCTTGAATTAGCCCTCGATCCACCATGGCACCTAAACACATACTAAGCTTTAAGCATGAGTAGCCCCATTAAATTCAGCATGTGCTTTGCTGGATTGGGGCCTTAGTGTAGTATCTGTGCAGACATTGAGAAGTCAGAGGTTGGTGATATGGGAGAAAGGGAAAAGTTATTAACAGGAGGAGATTGGAGAGACTTTCTAACCATGACAAAACAGTTAGGAACTTGGAGCACCTACAGCTACAGCCTTGTTCCCACCAATCTTCTCTGCCAGAATAAATATAGGAAAAAGGATATTTGCAAAAATCCCAATTAAAGAAAAAGGACAGACTAGACCAGGGTTCTCAAACTGGGGGTCAGGACCCCTTAGGGGGTCACGAGGCTATTACATGGGCCGGGGTCGCAAGTGGTCAGCCTCCACCCCAAACCATGCTTTGCCTCCAGCATTTATAATGGTGTTGAATATATAACAGCATGTTTTTAATTTATAGGGGGGGGGGGTGTCACACTCAGAGGCTTGCTGTGCGAAAGGGGTCACCAGTAAAAACGTTTGAGAACCACTGGGCTAGACCCTCCACTGAAGAATAGTACAATGTGTATGTATAGCAGTAGTTCTCAAATCAGTGCAGTGAAAGAAGCTTCTTTACAGGGTGATAGAGAAGAGTGCTTTACAGCCCTGGGAACGTGATTCACAGCAGCAGAAATAGGAAAGGACATGCAGAGCTTTGGAAGAATAGAAGGAAGCTGAAATTTCTAAAGAGTAAAAGTGCAACCTACTGGGATTGGAACAGACTGAATGGAGATAAATGCCCTTATTTAAATCAGTGTTTTCTGTACTTTAAGAAGGGCAGTACACAGAATGACATTCCTAGGATAAAATCCAGGCTCCAGAATAAACCGTCTCAATACCTCTTCTTAAGCGTTGAGTGTTATGATGACCCTCTATCATTCGCAACCCGAGACCTAACACCTGACACCCGCCTGGTGTCACAGGAGAAAATATTTTCCTGGAGACCATTTAAAGCAGCAACAATACTCTCACTTCTCAGCTGAGGATCTCAAAGCATCGTCACAAACAATTAATCCAGCCTGGTGGTGGCAGCATGTCAGTTTCACACATGGGGAAACTGAGGCCCAGAGACACTAAGTGACTTGTCTCCCAGGTATCATACGCAGCCTACGGCAGAGCTGGGAAGAGACACTCAGACCGCCGAACACCTACCAAGAGGTTCAACCTTTTCCTGATTGAATGTCCCAGCCCGAGGCAGGCAGGTGATCCATCGCCATGCACGGCCTTGGTTTCCAACAGTCTTTATTGGACACTCCTGTTGCAAATTTAGCTCAGTCTTCCAGACTGTGCGAACAGAGCCGCCGTCTTTACAAGCCTTCCACTCACTGCCAACACAAAAATGCTTACCCAGGCACTGAATGGTACAACTAGCCATGATACACTCATTCTGCCAGGGGAGCACTGATTAACACAGATATGGGCACTAGGGGACCTTAACTAAGAACCTCAGAGACAAATCACTGGATTTCATCAGGGTCACATAGGGTTAAATCTCTGGCAATATACAATGTGCAGCAAGGTTAACATTGTCCTTTGTAGAGTTTATAATGTCATAAAAAGGACTCTCCTCCCAGGTTATTCTACAGCACCAGAGCCAGTAATAAAGCATTTATACGCATGCAAGTCTGTCACACACAGTCACAGGCCATTTGACAAATGAGCAAATTAAATAAAAGTTTCTGTCTCGTTGTTCTATACCATGGTTCAGAGACTTCAGATACGATGGATTATTATAGCCATCTAGTCTGACCTCCCATATAACAGGCCAGAGAAGATCACCCAGCAATTCCTGCACCTAGACCAAAAACTTGCGACAGAACCACAGCATAGCTAGCTAAACACGTTTGAGATCACCACCTAACACAAGTTTTATTTTCCCTCCCTCTCCCATAAAAAAAAAAAATAGTACAGGTCAAACATCTGACATTCAAAGAATTCAGTCAAGAGACAGAATTCAAATGCAGACACTCAGAACCACATATATATGAAAAAAAGTTTGCTCTCTCTAGACCAGAGAACAGGAGAGCTTGTTCTGTTCCCAGCTGTGACTACTAATGTGCTGCGAGACCTTGGAACCTACTGGGAGAGACAGGCTGATCTGAAGAAGAGTTCGCAAGTTGGTCTATGGGGATTCCCACCAGCCCACAGGCCCGGGTTTCTTCCTCTCCATCCCTCCTATTGACATAATGGACAGCGACCAGGGCTGCCCACCCCTCCATGGTGCAATGGAAAGTTTGGCTGTCATACCATAAAGCCAGCAGTTGCACTCCCTTTGAGACTTCCGCTTTAGCAAACATCGGTGGTTAGAGCAGGGGACTGGGAGCTGACAGGGGACTGAGCCTCACTGCCCCTGAAGTCCCCTGTACCTCAAGTTAGCTTGTTTGTTAAAGGGGGTAGGATAGCAGCCACATGGGCATTAAAGGATTGGAAGGGAGACTGAGTCAAAGTGAAAATGGGTGTAGAATTGTTACTCTCCAGTTTAGCTTTGGGGGTGGGGGGACAGTTGCTTCAGCATGGCTTTGCCCCATAAGAGGATTTTTGGGGGTGATGTTTGAGTAAAATCTTTTTAGCTGTTTGAATTCTGGGAGGACGAACACACTGTTCCCAATTCAAAAATAATATACAGATTCTGGCTACCTTAATTTCAAAACAGGAAAAAAACTCAAATGGCAAGGGACTTCTTTTGTTGTGTGTTTGTACAATGCCCAGCACACCAGGCTCCTAAACCAGGACTGGGATTTGTAGTTGCTATGGTAATATACATAAATGTTACACTTGTCACACAAAAAGGCATTACATTAGCAGTATGTGATTTGCAAAGTTTGAAATAAAAATCTATAATACAATTAGGTATGTCTGAAAGTATGGGACTATGCATGCAGCGTCAGAAATTCTAGGATGTGCACATTGCATTTGCTAGTAAAGTGCATAGCTGTGCGGGCATGTAGTTTCCCAAATCTGCTAGCAAAGGCAGATGAGCCTTTAAGGTTTATGAGCCGATTACCTCCGAATTATAAGGTTCAGTTCTCCTTCAAGGCCTAAAAACAAACGCAAAATCCTAGCATTAAGGCAGCATTAAGATAGCGAGATCAGGCACTCAGAGTAGGGAGCTCCAAAAGCAAAGGTGGTTCTGACAACATGAACACTGCCCCAATGCTGTGCGTCCAATTCCTCTTTGGCCTGTTGAACATAAGCCTCTATGTACTGCCTTATTATTGGCACCTATTAGCGTGCCCCATAACACGGGCAACAGGGGTGACCGAGAATTGCTTAGAGTGCTGTTCTAATCACAAATGGCACTTCATTAATGAAGTTACTGGTCAGGACCAATAAATGGCCCGCCTTGATCTTTCTGAAGGGAGAGCAACCAGGGATGCAGAGAGGGGAGCGTTTAGGGCCTCAATTGAGATACACACTCTTCCTACCTACAGGGATAACCCCAACCAGGTAGACCCCTGCATCAGCAGCAACTGCCTGAAGGGAAGTTAAGGACTCCTGCAGCTACAGAAACCACAACACTAGAGCCCTGGGGAGCAGGTCCCCTTAAGAATCCCTAGGACCCAGGGGACAGGTAGGCACCCAGGGGACATCCCTCCTGTCTAAGAAGAGAGGGGATGTCTAAGGAGCACTGTTCATGCCAAGTGACCCCACAAAGGCCAGAGTGTGAAAAACTCAATCAATAGAAGTTACAGCAAACGTGGGACTCCAGAAACTAGTCTGTTAAAAAGAAAAGCCACAGAAACTGGGACAAAGCTCCAAGAAAGGAAACAGTGGGTGGGTCCTTACTGTGCCCACAAAGGCGAACAGACGCCTTGCTCCAAGGGATCATGAGAGATTGTGGAACGAGCTATCTCCCTGCCCCACCCCGTCCCTGCGCCGTGTGCAAACTGGGCCTCGCGCTTGCCAATGTGTGATTATTAGCTAACAGAAAAGTAACAAGAAGAGCAGAGGCATCTGGCCTGGATCTGCTGCTGCAAGGCATAAATTAACAACTGTTGTGCAAATCATCTTCTCACCCATCCCCACGCCCTTAGGGTGCACCAGGAGGAGACAATTACATTCAACGGGATGGGGGTGGAGAAGCAGAAAAGGCAGCACTTGGAAGCTAGCAGGTTGTTCTTAAACGCGCTTCCACACCTTGCATCCATTAAAATAACCGTAACCTGGGGATATATATATTTAGCACTGACGCAAAGACAGAATATAGGAGGCAGTTCTGTCACAAAGTTCTTTATATATTGTAGGGGAGAAGTGTTGATTAGTCCCTTATTAGTCCGAGTGTTCAGAGACCCCAGCTTCTCCACTCCTCGGAGCAGTTAGAAAGGAGGAGCACAGTCAATGGTTCCCTCTGAATTGTGTGTGATGTAAGATGTTTTCCCATCACTGTAGGAACACCAGCTCCCTGAGTGGCAGTAGGTAGGTCTATGGAAACGGTCATCAATTGACCTGGCTGCATCTACACCGGAGGGCAGGTTGGCATAGCTACCGAGTGAAGAGGTGAAGATTTTTCTTCCCCCTCACCGCTGTAGCTATGTTGACCTGAGTGTTCAGTATAGGACAACCTTAAGTGTTGCATCTGTATAATGGGTTTAAAAATAATTCCCTGCCTCACGGGGGTAGGGAACAGTTTTATCAATGCATGCGGGCTGCTCGGTGACTACGGGGATGAGTGCCACAGAAAAGCCTCTAAATGGCCCCTTGAGGAGCCATTTAGGGATCTGGGGCAAAAATTGGGGATTGGTCCTGCTTTGAGTAGGGGGTTGGACTAGATGACCTCCTGAGGTCCCTTCCAACCCTGATATTCTATGATTCTATGAAATGGAGACTAAAATACGACTGCATTGAGGAATGCAAACCTGGTGCACCTCTGTTTTGTCTTTTCCCTTGGAAAGTCTGCTACCCAAGGTCTGACCAGGCCCTATCTTGGTTAGCTAGGGAGCTCTGACAAGATCATAGCATGGAAAAATATGGCTGCAGGCTACATAGTCTTCATTTTAGTCATGGAAACGCTAGGGAGCATGAATCAAGCCCAGGTCTCATGCTGCACTCCCAGTCACTGGGCCGGTAGGAAAACACACAACATACATCAGCTGAGCAGCAAGCAATTATCCCTGTATCTTTGCTACTGAACTGGCTGGTTTACACTCTCCTAAGTGACCTCTCCAAGCACTTTGAACCAGGCCTGAGCTTGCTTAGCTTAAAACGAAATCAGAGAAGATTCAGTACAGTTGACTCAAGCAAGACATTCCCTTTAGAGCCTCTACATGCTGTCAGGACATTTGGAACCTACCCTATCCCGCCGCAAAACTAACCTCAGAGATGCCACCTACTCTACTCTAACCAAGCATGCTAATCCCCTGAGTATTGTGAGCAGCTGAGCAGGGGACAAATTCAAATGCTAAGGACAGTTCAGGAGAAGGACAATAGCCTTGGGCACGGCTCACCCAAAGCAAAACAGTCTCTGCAGCAGGGGTTCTCCAACTATTTTTGCTGGGCTCCCCCTTTGAAAATATTTCAGGCTTTGACAACCCCCCTCCAAAAAAAGTGATAGCAAATTACTGTATGTACTCATAGGAGCACTAAATGAAGCATGTAATCATTATCCCTAGAAGATAATGGCCTACTGGCCTAGAAGAACTGTATCACGCCACTGAAGATGCCATTGCTTCGCTAGATGACTATGCACACGCTCAATAAATAATTATCCCTGCGGTCAAAGGCACTGAAGCCTTTCAAAAAGTGTATAGTAGGGTGACCATATTTCAAGTTCTCAAATAGAGGACTCTGCTGGTGAGTGGGGAAGGAGGTTGCAGCAATACCATACCATGCCACCCTTACTTCTGCCACTCTCCGCCACCCAGGTCTGAAGGCAACGCCTCCACTAGTAGCAGCGCAGAAGTAAGGGTGGCAATACCACGCCATCTCGTGGCCCCCCCCACAATAGCCTGGAAACCTCTTCTTGGATCAGGACCCCCCCAATTTGACAAACACTGCTCTACAGCTTGAAGTGTTCATATGCCATCTGCCCCAACATGTTTAAAGAAGGCCTGTGAGTGATCTGATCCCAGCACTTCCAAAACTGGCTTGGTACCCTTCCATCCCTCAAAATACAGCTGAGTCAGGTGTATAATGAGCAGCAATATGCAAACAAAGGCTAAAAACTCACAGTCCAGTAAAAACCTTCTCCAGGCAGCCCTGGATAAGGAATTCTGTTTGCCCCCAGAGGACTCCACAGCCCCACTCTTTCTCTCGGGAGTCTCTGCACTAGCACTTGGGCGCAGTATGCTCGTACACAGACTAAGCGACGCTGAACCACTGAAGTGCTGGGCCCCCCGGAACAGAGCAGATTTCATTCGTTCAGTCACAGTTTCAGAGCTCTGTGCATCTCCCCGAGAGAACACATTTTTTTGTCTTCGTAAAAAGAAGCAGGCCATGCTTAGCTGTGACCAATCACTGTCACACCAGAGAGAGCAGCTCGCTGCCCCATTCCCAACGGTAAGGCTGGGAAACCAACCCCTTTGGTGGTAGAGAAAGGAGAAGGTATGCAAGAGGAATAACTAGAGATTCACCCAGCTGCATGCCTGGGATGCCAGGCTGAGTCCCCTGATCAATCCAGGCATGGAGAATAGGTGGAAATGGCTTCAGAGAAACAGTAGGATAAGTCACTCATTTCATTCCAACAATGAGCTATTTTCAGTCACAATGAAGTCGTACAGGAAACCAAGCTGGGTGGGTGGGTGGGTGTGTGGTTTATTATGGCCACAGCAAGTGACAGGAAGAGGCATTTCATGGGAACCTCAGAGGGTAGAAGAGGGAACAATTCCCTTTTCCCACTTCCTTAAAAATGAGATCGTCCTCTACATCACCACCAACACCGAACAAGGCCATGAAGCCTGCAGAAATCTTACTGGCAGCACAGGACTCTAGCTGCATAGAATCTTGGGGGTGGGGGGGGGGGCCTCTGCAGAAGTGGAGCAGGTGGTTTCTGGTCTGGTTCTGGGGGGAGTGGTGGATTTAAAAGGAAGAAGGAGCTTGAACTTTGTAAACCCTCTAAACCCTTTCAGAATTCAGATCCATTTGGAGAAGAGCTCTACGTCCCTCAAGTGTAAAATGCAGCCACAGGTCCCTCCCCACTCAGGCTGTTTGTTAAGAGACTATTTTTAACCTCTTTTTATAAGATTTTCATTGAGATGCTACTTTTACCAGGATGCCCTAGTAAAGCTCAAACCTAGCATTGCCTGGGCCATGGTTTTCCTACAATCTTAGGTGTTTGAGAATCTATATGTGGGGGTGCAGAGGGAGAGTAAACAGATTTTCTTTGGATGATTTTAGAGTTATTCAGGACTGACTAGGGCGACTGCTTCCACCAAGCACCAGGCGATAAATATCCCTGCCTTCAAAGCCCTGCATCATGGCACATCTCTGATCTATTCTCCTTTGGCGTTGCAACCAATCTCACCCTGGATGCCCTACTCCTTCCACAGGCACCTCGGTAGCTTCTTCCATGCTGCCTTCTATGTTTGCAATCCCCCCTTCCCATTATCCAAGCCATTTCACCTGACACATTCAAACTCCCCTTGAAAGTTCCCATCAGCCACACCTCTTAGAAACCAAACACGAAATGAAGACTGTTTCTTAAGAAAGGAATCGAACCAGGAAAGTGTGGCCACACCCTACCAAGGAAAGGGGAGCTCTGACCATCACCTTTGTCCTTCCTCTTCCCCTCATCCATTCATGATCCTCACTTGCAGTCATGTCAGATCAGAGCTGTACACTCATCAGGGTAAGAATCTCCTACCTTTCTTGCAGGGGAGGTGCCCAGCACATAGAATAGTCAAAAAAAAAAAAAAACCCAACACACAGTCTCAGTCACCCTTTCTGATGATGCCTGCGTACACTAGTGCCCACAGCTGTTTTCAATACCATTGGCAGCCACAGCTTTCAATTCCCTGGATACGCAAAAACCTCCATGTCCACAGGAAGGTCGTTCTGCCCCTTCTGACACCAGCATTGTCCTTTGCCGAGCAGTAGCAGGCACCCAGGACCTCACAAGTCAGCTCCCCAGTGGAGGCTAAGTCAGTGATGTGGAGTCTGGGTATACCCTAAATGGAAGTTGCTTTATTTACAAACATACTGCAGTTCTGGAACAGAGGCAGTCACAAACAGCATGCAGGAAGCCACTGCTTCCTGGAACCTCAGCTGAGCTCCTGTGCCCACTTCCGAGGAAGCAACCTCACCTCAAGAATTCACTCTAATCAGAGACCAAGGCAGACAGCAAACTTCCCTGCTGCTTGCACAGCTCCCTTTACTGAGAATCTTGAATATACCGCATGTCTTCCCAAGACTAAACATTTGTTCTCTCTCACACACACCCACACACAACTTGGAGAATTAAGTGTAACAGCACCACCTAGTGACACCTGTCTAAGCCCACTAAAAATTTGCCCTAGGAACTTGCTGGAATTATCGACTGACAATGAACACACAAATGCTGAGAATAGAAGCATTTATAATCCATACACACACACACACAAGCTGGGAGTCAGGGGAGTAACCCCCTGTGACCACCCCCATGACCCCACCCCTAGCTTGGGACCCCCACTCTCCCCATCCCATCCCTTCCCACCTTATCTGGGGAGGGCCAGGGGATGTGTCTGATCCGGCTGGAGCTGCTCCGGCAGGCTGGGCAGCGTGGCCGCAGCCTGCTCCAGAGGGCCAGAAGGGGCGGGGCGGCTGCAGCATGTTCCAGTGGTCTGGGCGGCACGGCCACAGCCTGCTCGATCATAAACCAGTTCGTTTATAAGCCGACCCAAGATGGATAAGTAAAAATGGAAAATTTTTATAACCTGTTCATAAACCGATCCTATAATTCAGGGGTCAGCAAACTTTGGCTCCCGGGCTATCAGGATAAGCCGCTGGTGGGCCAAGATGGTTTGTTTACCTCGAGCGTCCGCAGGCACGGAGGTAAATCTAAGTAAACAAAGTGTCCTGACGGGCCGGGACAGCAACTGGTGGGGAAATTTTTTTTGGGGGGGGGGGGCAGAGGGGGAGAGAAGCTGGGAGTCAGGGGAGTAACCCCTGTGACCACCTCCCACGTGACCCCACCCCTAGCTTGGGACCCCCACACTCTCCCCATCCCATCCCTTCCCACCTTATCTGGGGAGGGCCAGAGGATGTGTCTGATCTGGCTGGAGCTGCTCCGGCAGGCTAGGCAGCGCGGCCGCAGCCTGCTCCAGTGGGCCAGACGCGGCGGGGCGGCCGCAGCATGTTCCAGCAGGCTGGGCGGCACGGCCAAGCGGCCTGCAGCCCCAGAGCTGCAGCTGCTTTGGAGGCTGGGGGGAGAGCAGCATGGCCAGAAGAAGAGAGACTCTGGCCCCGCTTCTCTCCTTCTGGCTCTGCTGCCTCTCTTTGCTCCCCCTCTGGGGGGGGGGGGGAGGGGCTGTGTCCCACCTCTCCCTCTCTATACCCGTTCATAAGCCGACCCCCTTCTCTGGTGCTTCCCTTTTTTACTACAAAAATTCGGCTTTTGAACGAGTATATATGGTATCTCTATCCACATTTTTACAGACAGGGAGACTTGGACACCGAGGGTGGGATTCTTCAGAAGCACTTGGTCTAACTCTGCTCCCATTGAGGTCAGCAGGAGAACTCCTTCCAGCTTCAATGGGAACAGTGTTAGGGCAGTGCTGAGTGCTTTTGAAAATCCTGCCCAGAGATTAATTGACTTGTCCAAAACCAAAGTAAATCAGTCCAAGCAAGACTACAACCCAGGATTCCTGATGTCCCATTTTATGCCCTATCCGGGCCATAATTCCCGCTGTGGCATCTAATCCCCATTCACTCTGAAGACGTTTACAGACTCTGCAGACAGTTTCTTCAGTTGTTGGCGATACTTGCAAAGATCCTGAACAACAATGCACAGAATCGGGCCCTTTGGGGTGCATGCACACCCACATGCATGGCCTTGAAGCTACGGAAATAGTGAATATTCTAAAAGTCTTACAGTCATAAATTCTCGCCTCTGCTGTTACACATAGCCAGGGAAGTACTTTAATGTTCACTGAATAATCGGTGTCCTGAAACCTTGGCTTACAAGCCCTCTTTAACATTAAGGATCTTTTGATCAAAGATTGGCAGGTTAAGTCCTTTCTCCCCCTCTCCCCTCCGAGGAGATTCATTTTGTCTTTGCTCATGAGCCTGGACATGAGCCCCACTTCAGGCTGTTTATTGGCATCACAAAAATTCAGAATGGCCACAATGTGTATTTCAATCCAAGGCTACAGAAACTAGACTTCTGACTGGAAGAAGCCTGCTGCTGCACTCATATTGTATCTGTCACTGTAACCTGCATTCTTTACAGCTGTTTATACAGAGAAAGCATCCCTCACTGGGCTCTTGCAACTGCAGTTTTAAGGATGAGTCAACAGTGTGATGCTATTGCAAAAAGCAAATGCAGTTTTAGGTTGCATTAACAGAGGCACAGCATGCAAGTTACACGAGGCGATAGTACTGCTCTACTCGGCACTGGTTAGGCCTCAGCTGGAGTACATGTTTAATTTTGGTCACCAATATCTAGAAAGCAGGGCCGGCTCCAGGCACCAGCCCACCAAAGCTTGTGCTTGGGGCGGCACCTGGAGGGGGACGGCGCGGTGTTCCGGCTCCGGCTGCCGGGGAGAGCGGGGCCCCGGCCGGGGCTCGCCGCCCTCCCCCCGGCGCTCTGGCCGCCCTCCCCTGCCAAGCTGGGCGGCCAGAGGCTTTTTTCCTGGGGCAGCAAAAAAGCCAAAGCCGGCCCTGCTAGAAAGGATGTAGAGAAACTGGAAAGGGTCCAGAGGTGAGTGACGAAGATGATCAAAGGGATGAAGGGAGGGATAGCTCAGTGGTTTAAGCATTAGCCTGCTAAACCGAGGGTTGTGAGTTCAATCCTTGAGGGGGGCCATTGAAGGATCTGGGGCAAAAATCTGTCTGGGGATTGGTCCTGCTTTTAGCAGAGGGTTGGACTAGATGACCTCCTGAGATCCCTTCCAACCCTGATATTCTATGATGGAACACAAGCCATATGAGCAAAGGCTAAATTCATAGATTCATAGATTATAGGACTGGAAGGGACCTCGAGAGGTCATCGAGTCCAGTCCCCTGCCCGCATGGCAGGACCAAATACTGTCTAGACCATCCCTGATAGACATTTATCTAACCTACTCTTAAATATCTCCAGAGATGGAGATTCCACAACCTCCCTAGGCAATTTGTTCCAGTGTTTAACCACCATGACAGTTAGGAACTTTTTCCTAATGTCCAACCTAGACCTCCCTTGCTGTAGTTTAAACCCATTGTTTCTGGTTCTATCCTTAGAGGCTAAGGTGAACAAGTTCTCTCCCTCCTCCTTATGACACCCTTTTAGATACCTGAAAACTGCTATCATGTCCCCTCTCAGTCTTCTCTTTTCCAAACTAAACAAACCCAGTTCTTTCAGCCTTCCTTCATAGGTCATGTTCTCAAGACCTTTAATCATTCTTGTTGCTCTTCTTTGGACCCTTTCCAATTTCTCGACATCTTTTTTAAAATGCGGCGCCCAGAACTGGACACAATACTCCAGCTGAGGCCTAACCAGAGCAGAGTAGAGCGGAAGAATGACTTCTCGTGTCTTGCTCACAACACACCTGTTAATGCATCCCAGAATCATGTTTGCTTTTTTTGCAACAGCATCACACTGTTGACTCATATTTAGCTTGTGGTCCACTATAACCCCTAGATCCCTTTCTGCCGTACTCCTTCCTAGACAGTCTTTTCCCATTCTGTATGTGTGAAATTGATTTTTCCTTCCTAAGTGGAGCACTTTGCATTTGTCTTTGTTAAACTTCATCCTGTTTACCTCAGCCCATTTCTCCAATTTGTCCAGATCATTTTGAATTGTGACCCTGTCCTCCAAAGTAGTTGCAATCCCTCCCAGTTTGGTATCATCCGCAAACTTAATAAGCGTACTTTCTATGCCAATATCTAAGTCGTTGATGAAGATATTGAACAGAGCCGGTCCCAAAACAGACCCCTGCGGAACCCCACTTGTTACGCCTTTCCAGCAGGATTGGGAACCATTAATAACAACTCTCTGAGTACGGTTATCCAGCCAGTTGTGCACCCACCTTATAGTAGCCCCATCTAATTTGTATTTGCCTAGTTTATCGATAAGAATATCATGCGAGACCGTATCAAATGCCTTACTAAAGTCTAGGTATACCACATCCACCGCTTCACCCTTATCCACAAGGCTCGTTATCCTATCAAAGAAAGCTATCAGATTGGTTTGACATGATTTGTTCTTCACAAATCCATGCTGGCTGTTCCCTATCACCTTACCACCTTCCAAGTGTTTGCAGATGATTTCCTTAATTACTTGCTCCATTACTTCCCTGGCACAGAAGTTAAACTAACTGGTCTGTAGTTACCTGGGTTGTTTTTATTTCCCTTTTTATAGATGGGCACTATATTTGCCCTTTTCCAGTCTTCTGGAATCTCTCCCGTCTCCCATGACTTTCCAAAGATAATAGCTAGAGGCTCAGATACCTCCTCTATTAGCTCCTTGAGTATTCTAGGATGCATTTCATCAGGCCCGGGTGACTTGCAGGCATCTAACTTTTCTAAGTGATTTTTAACTTGTTCTTTTTTTATTTTATCCGCTAAACCTACCCCCTTCCCATTAGCATTCACTATGTTAGGCATTCCTTCAGACTTCTCGGTGAAGACCGAAACAAAGAAGTCATTAAGCATCTCTGCCATTTCCAAGTTTCCTGTTACTGTTTCTCCCTCTTCACTAAGCAGTGGACCTACCCTGTCTTTGGTCTTCCTCTTGCTTCTAATGTATTGATAAAAAGTCTTCTTGTTTCCTTTTATTCCCGTAGCTAGTTTGAGCTCATTTTGTGCCTTTGCCTTTCTAATCTTGCCCCTGCATTCCTGTGTTGTTTGCCTATATTCATCCTTTGTAATCTGTCCTAGTTTCCATTTTTTATATGACTCCTTTTTATTTTTTAGATCGTGCAAAATCTCGTGGTTAAGCCAAGGAGGTCTTTTGCTACATTTTCTATCTTTCCTAACCAGCGGAATAGCTTGCTTTTGGGCCCTTAATAGTGTCCCTTTGAAAAACTGCCAACTCTCCTCAGTTGTTTTTCCCCTCAGTCTTGATTCCCATGGGACTTTACCCATCAGCTCTCTGAGCTTCCCAAAATCTGCCTTCCTGAAATCCATTGTCTCTATTTTGCTGTTCTCCCTTCTACCCTTCCTTAGAATTGCAAACTCTATGATTTCATGATCACTTTCACCCAGGCTGCCTTCTATTTTCACATTCTCAACGAGTTCCTCCCTATTTGTTAAAATCAAGTCTAGAACAGCTTCCCCCATAGTAGCTTTTTCAACCTTCTGAAATAAAAAGTTGTCCCCAATGCAGTCCAAGAATTTGTTGGATAGTCTGTGCCCCGCTGTGTTATTCTCCCAACATATATCCGGATAGTTGAAGTCCCCCATCACCACCAAATCTTGGGCTTTGGATGATTTTGTTAGTTGCTTGAAAAAAGCCTCATCCACTTCTTCCACCTGGTTAGGTGGCCTGTAGTAGACTCCTAGCAGGACATCTCCCTTGTTTTTTGCCCCTTTAAGCCTAACCCAGAGACTCTCAACACTTCCGTCTCCTATGTCCATCTCTACCTCAGTCCAAGTGTGTACATTTTTAATATATAAGGCAACACCTCCTCCCTTTTTCCCCTGTCTATCCTTCCTGAGCAAGCTGTACCCATCCACACCAACATTCCAATCATGTGTATTATCCCACCAAGTTTCAGTGATGCCAACAATGTCATAGTTGTATTTATTTATTAGCACTTCCAGTTCTTCCTGCTTATTCCCCATACTTCTCGCATTTGTATATATGCATCTAAGATACTGGTTTGATCTTTCCTCCCGGTTTTGTCCTGACTCTCCTTTCTCTCTGCCAATATAGCCCACACTCCCTCTCGTTTCCGACCCATCTCCCCGGTCTCCATGTTCCCCACTTACCTGTGGGCTTTGCTCACCTGTCCCCGTCGAACCTAAAGGAACTGGGTATGTTTAGTTTGGAAAAAGGGGAGATTAAGGGGGGACATGATAGTCTTCAAATACTTGAAAGGCTGCTATAAAAAAAGATGGAGAAAAATTGTTCTCTCTTGCCAGAGAGGGCAGGACAAGAGGCAACAGGTTCAAACTACAGCAGAGCAGATTTAGATTAAATTTCAGGAAGAACTCCCTAACTGTGAGAACAGTAGGACAATGGAACAGACTGTGTAGGGAGGTCATGGAAGCTCCTTCCCTGGAGGTTTTCAAGAGGAGGCTGGAGCCATCTGTCTTGGATGGTTTAGACACAACAAAGCCTGCATCCTGGCAGCGGGTTAGACTAGATGACTCTTGCGGTCCCTTCTAACCCTATGGTTCTAGGATTTTAAGCAAATGGCTATGGCACTTTTGCTGCCCAGACACCTACCGCACTGGTCAATCCCAATGGGTTTGGGAGACCCCTTTCATTCCGGGCTATTTTTCTCCCAGTACGTCCATTCTCATTAAGCCTCAGTGAGTTTGTAATGTGCCCATATAGCCATTAAAAGCCCCCCACTGTCCTATCAATGACCGTCCTCCCCAATTGCTCACACAGTTCATTCCCAGTCAGATATTCCCACAAAAGGATGGAACATATTCCAAGAAAGCATATTTGCCAGCAGCCTGATCCTCATCAAGGCCCTGTTGTCCTTACTTTAAACACCAGGAACAATGGAGGAAGCAACCCACAGGCAAGCGACTAATGGACATGGACAGGCAGGGGGAGACATATAGTTCCTTTTAGTGATGCTCCCTTCAAATGCACTAAGGGATACCAAAGACTGGCTACCATAGGGCACTAGCACAACGAAGGGCCAAACATGCAGCAGGCTCAAGGAACACCAAGAGCAGAGTGTCACACCAGGATCCTGAGAACACATTCTGCTGAATCAGATTGCTAGCACCTGGCCTCCAGTCAGCATTTCTCAAGCTAGACAAATGCCAACAGACACTGCCACGGCAGCTCCAACATACTAGCAGCGGCTGTCAGACGGCTCCTCGCAGCCTCCTCCAAGCTGAACCTTTTCCCAGAAAGCAAATAGCGCCTTGGAGGTTTAAATAATTTAACTCACAGCTGCCAGGGGATCAGAAACCCTGACACTCCCTGGGAAAGGCTGGCCTCAGAACCTTTGGCCTGACTGAAAATAATACTTGTTCTCATCAGCTTTCCAGTCTTAGGCTGTGTTTGCACTACAGGCTGTAGTGCTGTAGTGTAGATACTTCCTACAGTGACAGAAGAGGTTTTTCCCATCAACGTAGGTAATCCACCTTCCCGAGCGGTGGTAGCTAGGTCATAGGAAGAATTCATCCATCGACCCAGCTGAAATACACCGGAGGTAAGGTTGGCATACCTGTGTCACTCAGGTGTGGATCTGTCACACCCAAATGCCATCGTTATGCTGCCCTAACTTTTAAGTGTGGACCAAGCCTTACTTTGCATACCACCCAGGATGGCGTTTGGGCTGAAATCTGAACTTGGGCCCTTCTCTATGCCTTCAGAGACCACCCATCACTAAACGTAGCTCGAGTTCAGACAGGCACAACTAGCGGGGAGAGAGGGGGGCTGGATGCCGAGCAATTCTGAGTCTTGGTCCACCTGTTGCACTGTTACTCCATCTCCTGGATGTTCTATTTGGACACTAAGTGTTCTAAATTTAGCTGTCATCTTCTTGCTAGCAAATAAACCTTTTTGGATTATGAGACAGGAAAAAAGTTCAATTAAGTAATAGCTTCTTTAAAAGCTTAACCTTGATTTAATGTTCTTACATACAATTTAATTATTCCAGGTACTGTTCTCAGTTTATCTTTTAGTGGATTACACCCTACCTTCAGGTACTCCATATACTGCTAGGGACTGTCCTCTACATTTGAACCAGGGCTATTTGGCATTCAGACAACAGGTGTGTTTAAAACAAAAGCCAATCCAAACCAGGACTTTTAATCACATCTTTTCTGAAAATAGCACCTTGCAGGGAGCCAAACTGATTGTTACATTTGCAAGATGATGTTTTTGCTATACCTGGGCCTCGAGTACCTAAACTGGTTGGCATAGCTAGCACTGTTTTCTCGTGAATGCACAGAAAGGAATCTAATCTAACTGACTATGGGTCAGGGATTTTGTTCCAAGTTCACTGCTCTGCCCATGCAGCCCCATTCCAGACACGAAGATTCCCAGGTGCCATCAACACATGCTGGATGCAGCAAGCAATGCTTGTCAGCCTGGTGTGCAACATCGAGGCTCACGAAATCCCCCTTAAATATAGAATACCATCTGGGATCCCACCCACAGTGCTTCTCTCTTTTCCACTAGAGGTAGGTGAAAGTTTTAAGGCACATGATGGACTCAGGAGATTTGGCTTTTGAAGTTCCTGGCTCTGAGTTGGGACTGACTGTGTAACAGTTTGCGCAATCTGTGCCTAAAAGTTTACCTACTTGTATATATTGAGATGATGACACTTACCCACCTTTGTGAACTGTTAGGACATCTACAGATGGCAAGTGCTGCTCAGTATTATTGTTTACTCATTAACCACAGAATCACGAGATCAATTTACAAATCAGCATCTTTGAGACTGCTTTTCCACAGCTTTTCTGGAGAGCAGAAGTTTTAGTCCTCTCGGGTTTCATTCCTTCCCCCCTGGCCTTAGGCACTGCTTGAGGAACTCTCCAATTCAAACCTTAGGGGCTAATCCCAAAAGTTTGTCTCCAGAAAGATGCATTGGTTCAGTTTAAGTTGTAATTTTAGACAGATGTAGTCAACAAATGCAAAAGGCTGAGCGGCAATCTGATTTCAGTTTAAGTGAGGTTTATTTTGGTTTAGCTTCAATCTGCTCCTGGTTGACTAAGGGCTTGTCCATCTTAAAATCTTGCACACAGGGCTATTCCAGAATAGCAGGGTCAGGAAGTTTCCAAGTGCACAAAAGCCTTTATCCATGCGGTTTCTCCTGCAGCACTTACCTACCAGTAACAGCAGTACACTGTCAAAAACAAACATGCATAAGTTTCTTTAGTAAACCTGACAAGACCTGGAAGCAATGTAAGGGCTTCTAAGACCTTGGCTACACTTGTGAGTTACAGTACTGTAAAGGCTCCCCCAGCCCTGTAACTCACTCCCCGTCCACACTGGCAAGGCATTTGCAGCGCTGCATGTACTCCACCTCTCCGAGAGGAATAGCAAGTATTGCACTGCCTCTGCAGCACTGCGGCGCCAGTGTGGCCGCCCAATGCGCTGTGAATGGCCTCCAGAATTATTCGGCAGTATCCCACAATGCCTGTCCTGGCCACTCTAGTCATCAGTTCAAACTCTACTGCCCTTGCTTCCCAGGTCACCCTCAGCAGCGAGATATCGTCCAGGACGAACTCCTGTGGAAAGTGTTGGGACAGTGTTCAGTGTAGGTACCCCCTGAAGCTGTTGGCTCTCCCCAAGGCACAGAAACCCAGAGGACAGTGCAGCCCTGAAACAATCGGTCCCTCTTACTCACCATTTTGAGGCTCACGTGGGATGTGTGTGCTCTGTTTTGGACGGGAAAATTATGCTATTGTGTAGACCCTATGTGTTTTCTACTCCTTAAGTGCAGGGCACTCATTACTCTGTCTGGTATAAACAATGCTGCCTCTGTTAAATGTTGCATTTTGCCTATACAGCTGCATCAACCTTGAGACCTCAGCCGTCCCTCTTATCGCCTGCTCAGAGACTGCAAAGACTCAGGAAGAGACCGCGAAAAAGCAAAGAAGACATGCTGCGAGAAGTGATGTGGCAATCTATTAAAGAGAATGAGAAAGCACAGAACTGGAGGGAGAGAGAAAGCAGGATGCGCCAGGAAAATGCAGCGCACCAACGGCAAAGCACGGAGCACCGGCAGAAAAGTACTGATGGGCTCATAAGCATCCTGGAGCGCCAAGCAGACTCTATCCAGGAGCTCGTAGCCATGCAGAAAGAGGAGCAGTACTGCAAACGCCACCCCCCCCCCCAACAGCCCTTGTCCCAAAACTCTTTCCGTTGTGCCCCACTGTCACCTCCAACCCACTTTCCCCAACTTCCATGTTCTTCACGCCACCCGCTCCCTCCAACACCAGTATCTTCACCACCCAGCCCTGAAAACCACGACCCTTACCCTCTGCACTCAACCCCCATCACCACACAGTATAGCTGTCCTGAAGTGCAGCACTCACTGCACAGCACACCAGACAGGACATACGCGAATCTGTGATTGTACTGTTCCCCACTCCACCCCCTTGTTTCTTTTCAATAAATAATTTTTTCTCTCTTTTCAATAAATGGATTTTTTGGCTTTGAAAACATTATTATTGCATAAAGTAAAAGACTCCTTAGCCCAGGAAATAAACAGGCACTGCAAGTCTGCTTAGCAAACACTGATTCCTAAAGATTGAAACTACTGCACTTCACTCCCGTGCAAGGCACCAGATATCACTGCTGGTTTTCAGCCTCAAATTGCTCCCTCAAGGCATCCCTAATCCTTGCAGCCCCACGCTCGGCCCCTATAATAGCCCTGCTCTCTGGCTGTGCAAATTCAGCCTCCAGGTGTTGAACCTCAGAGGTCCATGCCTGAGTGAAGCTTTCACCCTTCCCTTCACAAATATTATGGAGGGCACAGCACGCGGATATAACCACAGGGATGCTGTTTTCGGCCAAGTCCAGCTTCCCATACAGAGATCCCCAGCGGGCCTTTAAACGGCCAAAGGCACACTCCACAGTCGTTCGGCACCGGCTCAGCCTGTAGTTGAACCGTTCCTTGCTGCTGTCAAGGCTCCCTGTGTAGGGTTTCATGAACCACGACATTAACGGGTAAGCAGGATCTCCAAGGATCACAATGGGCATTTCAACTTCCCCTACGGTGATCTTCCGCTCTGGGAAAAAAGTCCCGGCCTGCATCTTCCTGAACAGCCAACTGTTCCGAAAGATGCTTGCATCATGCACGTTTCCGGGCCAGCCTGTGTTAATGTCAATGAAACGCCCACGGTGATCCACAAGCGCCTGGAGAACCATAGGGAAATACCCCTTCCGATTAACGTACTCTGATCCTAGGTGGGGTGGTGCCAGAATAGGAATGCGCGTCCCATCTATCGCTCCTCCACAGTTAGGGAACCCCATTTGTGCAAAGCCATCCACTATTTCCTGCACGTTACCCAGAGTCACGGTTCTTCTGAGTAGGATGAAAGTAATGTCCTTGGAATAGTGTTGATGCAAGTTTACAATGGTTGACTTTCCCACTCCAAACTGGTTTGCGACCGACCGGTAGCTGTCTGGAGTTGCCAGCTTCCAGATTGCAATAGCCACCCGCTTCTCCACTGGCCGGGCAGCTCTCAATCTCGTGTCTTTGTGCCGCAGGGTGGGGGCAAGCTCCTCACACAGTCCCATGAAAGTGGCTTTTCTCATCCGAAAGTTCTGCAGCCACTGCTCGTCATCCCAGACTTCCATGACGATGTGATCCCACCACTCGGTGCTTGTTTTCCGAGCCCAAAAGCAGCATTCCACAGTGCTAAGCATGTCCAAGAATGCCACAAGCAATTTCGTGTTGTACGCGTTACGCGGCCCAATAGCATCATCGGACCCCTCACCCTCACTGTCATTTTGGATCTTAAGGAATAGTTCGAGAGCCAAACATGACGTGCTGGCGAGACTGGTCAGCATACGCCTCAGCAATTCGGACTTCATTTCCCGCAGACAGATCGTGCTGCACAGAAACTGTTGAAAGATGGCGCCAAAGGTGGACGGAAACAAAGGGATTTCTGGGATGCGAAGCGATGCATCACGGGGCATTGGGACAGGACCCAGAATCCCCTGCACCCACGCCCCCTTCCCACAACCCACGGCTCCAGAATGGGAAAAGGTGCTCTGTGGGATAGCTGCCCATAATGCACCGCTCCCAATAGCGCTGCAATTGCCGCAAATGTGGCCACGACAGAGCGCTGGGCAGCTGTCAGTGTGGACAGACTGCAGCGCTTTCCCCACTTGGCTGCACGAAGTCAGGTTTAACGCAGCGCTGTACATCTGCAAGTGTAGCCAAGGCCTAAGTCTCCTCACAGGCCAGGATATCTGATAAAATGAGATTTAAATAAACAAACAAACAGAGCCAAGCTTGCTTCTAAAGGGAGGACTCCAAGGGGAGTGAAGCCAAACTAACTAAAGGTGTGAATTCACATTGCATCAAAGCTCATTAGAACCATGGGGATGCCCTCATTTCTGAAGTGAAGTGGCTTTAGCTGCCTTTAGCTTATAGTCAACTAGGCTAAACTGAACTACGGCTGCTTTACTTCTGCAGCAGCATCCCCACGCAGGGGTTTAAAGTGTTGGAACAAACATGCTGTGAATTCACACCTCTTGTTAATTCAGCTTAGCTCCCCATGTCAACAAGCCCCAAGATTTCACTGTTTAGCCTCGGTCCTTCTCAGGTTCACATCAATAGGGGCACAAACAAGCTCATCGGCTGCTCTCAACTTGGAGCAGCTAGTTATGATCCCACAGAATTAAGTGGAACTATTCATGTGCTTCAAGGTAGACACTGGCCATGCCAAGTCAGGGCCTAAATCCCAGAATCAGTCTTTTCTGAATAAAGACGGGGCAGAGCTAAAGCAACATCTAAAATATGCTTGAAGTTGACAAGAAACCCCATGCATTTAAAATATTTTTTGCCTGAGTTTCTTATTCTGTGGAGTTCCAATAAAGAAGGCAACCTAGTCTATGCAGATTCTCCAACAACCCTCCTCAAGGTAGCACCTGAGCGCCTTCCCATCATGCATTAAGTGACACAACTAACGCCCGTCACATGTGGTTCATTCTCTCCCTCATCCTCTCAGCAGGGCAAGAATTGCACGCGCAGGAGGTATTTTGCTCTGGTAGGATTTTGATCTCATTTTTCAAATGCGCACTTAGCAAGGAAGGTGGAGTGGTTCGGCGTTGGCCCTGGTTTTCCCGGCACAGATGAGCTTCACCCTTTTTGTCTGAAGAACCCTTGGTGCTAGTGGAGCAGAATTATTATTCACAGTCCTTATCCCACAGCTTCAGGAGATCGCTTAGACACTCTGGGCCAGCCTGGCCCGCCGTGAAGAGAAGGACTGAGATCTTGACTCACTGTTCCTCAGGAAGCAAGCATAGAGAGCTGAGGACAAGCTTGAAAGATGGCGTGAAAAGGTATATTGTGTCGACTCAGCCAGACCTAGTACGTTAATGGTAAAGCGTGTGTGTCAATGTTAGGTGCATGTCTTACACTCAGGCTCTAATCCAACAAAGCAATTAAACACATGCTTAAACCCTACTGAAGTCAACGGAGTCCATTTACACACATAGCTGTGTATGTTTAGAGTAGAAGCTAGTCTCTGAATATCTTACACCCGCATTTGAAAGCTGTACAAGTCTCCCCCCTTCACTGCTATGTAAGCCTGACAATCTAGTAAGCAAAGTTCATAACAGAAGTTGTGCCGTAGGAGTCGCCTCCCACATCCCGTCTGGAGTTCTGCACCTATCAAGTCGATGTGTCCCCACAGCTTTCTGCTGGCAGTTACTTAACAAATAATTCATCCCCTGAAGACAAATATTTCACCAGAGTAAAAATCCAACACGTGTTTACCTTTCAGGTGTCGGAACTAGTATTCCTTACCATTTTGCTAATCGTTTGTCAGAAGTTTATTTACAAATTCTCCCTTGCACTAGCATCTTCTGCAGTAATTTATACCTGCATAACAGAGCATCTCCTTTAAACTCCTCTGCATTCTGATTGGATGGCCTTTCACATCTCCTTTGAAAAGGTGTACCAATCCAAGCTGGAGAGCCCTTTAGATTGCGCCCCGGAGGCTCCCACTGCTCTTCTGTTTCAGCAGAATACCGCTACATTTGTCACCACAAGGATTTCTAACTGGGCAAACTACAGCCCGCTGGCCACATCCAGCCCAGACGACTGTCCTGCCCGGCCCCTGAGCTCCTGGCCCAGCAGGCTAGCTCCTGGCCCCTACCTTGCTGTCCCCCATCCCCTGCAGCCTCAGCTTGCTCGCTCCGCCGCCGGCGCAATGCTCTGGGCAGCTGGACTGCGAGTTCCTGGGGCAGTGCAGCTGCGGAGCCCGGCCTGACCCTATGCTGTGTGGTGGCAGCGGCAGCATGGCCCGGCTGTAGTGCCACCAGCCACTGGTGCTCCAGGCAGTGCGGTAAGGGGGCACAGAGCGGGGGGAGGGGTGAATAGAGAGCAGGGGAGTTCAGGGTGGTGGTCAGGGGGCAGGGGTGTGGATAGGGGTGGGGGGGAATAGGGGGTTGGATGGGGAAAGGGTCCCGGGGGGCCATCAGGAATGAAAGGAGGGGTTGGATTGGGCGGCGGATGTCCGGGGCAGTCAGGGGACAGGGAGGTGTGTGGATGGGGCAGGAGTCCCGGGGGTGGGCAGATAGGAGGTGAGGGCCGGGCCATGACTAACCAGCCCTCCACACAATTTCTGAAACCCGATGCGGCCCTCAGACCAAAAAGTTTGCCCGCCCCTGGACGACACTGTCAAATACATGATTGTGAGGATGACTTAACCCCAAGATCCAGCAGAGTAATAAAAGCTGTGCTGTTACAGGAAAAGATTTTTTATACAAAACACAGACCTCGTCCAAAAAAGTTACTAACAGCCAGTCAGAGAGATGCAGAAAGCTGCAGGAAAACTAGACCGATTTTTAACTTGTGTTGTTGTGTCATAACTATAAAGGGAAGGGTAATAGCTGTCCTGTGTACAGTACTATAAATCCCTCCTGGCCAGAGACTCCAAAATCCTTTTCCCTGTAAAGGGTTAAGAAGCTCAGGTAACCTGGCTGGCATCTGACCTAAAGGACCAATAAGGGGACAAGATACTTTCAAATCTTGGGGGGGGAAGGCTTTTGTTTGTGTTCTTTGTTTGGGAGTGTGTTCCTTCTCGGGGACTGAGAGGGACCAGACATCAATCCAGGTTCTCCACATCTTTCTAAACAAGCCTCTCCTATTTCAAACTTGTAAGTAAATAGCCAGGCAAGGCGTGTTAGTTCTCCTTTGTTTTTCTCAACTTGTAAATGTACCTTTTACTAGAGTGTTTCTCTTTGTTTGCTGTACTTTGAACCTGAGACTAGAGGGGAGTCCTCTGAGCTCTTTAAGTTTGATTACCCTGTAAGGTTGATTTCCATACTGATTTTACAGAGATGATTTTTACCTTTTTCTTTAATTAAAAGCCTTCTTTTTAAGAACCTGATTGATTTTTCCTTGTTTTAGATCCAAAGGGGTTTTGGATCTTGATTCACCAGGAGTTGGTGGGAGGAAGGAGGGGGGATGGTTAATTTCTCCCTGTTGTAGATCCCAGGGGGGTTGGAACTGATTCACCAGGAGTTGGTGGGAGGAAGGAGGGGAATGGTTAATTTCTCCTTGTTTTAAGATCCAAGGGGTTTTGGATTTGTTTTCACCAAGGAATGGGTGAAGGTTTTTTCAAGGCTTCCCAGGGAGGGAATCCATTGATGGTGGCAGCCGAACCAGAGCTAAGCTGGTAATTAAGCTTAGAAGTTTTCATGCAGGCCCCTACATTTGTACCCTAAAGTTCAAAGTGGGGATCTCAGTCCTGACATGTTGTGATGGGGCACAACCTGAGGCATCTGTCCTGGAACAGAGAATAAGCAGGATACTTGGTACTTTCCCTTCAGCAGCAACGGCATAGACTCACCAATAAGATGATCAAATGCTGACCAGCAAAGGCCTGACCCTAAAAAGACGTGTACAGCTTTACTCATGCAACTAGTTCCATCAAAGCTATTTACGGAGGTCATGCATAAGTTTCTGCAGGATCAAACCCCAAGGCCTGGCCTGTACATGTTTTTTGTACTGCTATAACTATATCAATTAACAGTGCAATGAATCTACTTATACTAATACAACCCATAGTGTGGATGCGATTATACCAGTATAAAAGGGTACCTTATATCCATATAGCTTATTACATCAGTTTACAGGCAGTGGAAAGGTGCTGATACCAGTATAACTGAATCTAGTCTGGGATCCATTATACTGCTACAACTCAGGTGTTTAGAAAAGCCCTTGGAGATCCTGCTTGAGGCAGCCAGCGGGTCAGAGAGCTTAAGTGCTCTTGCAACCAAAATTAGCTGTGACTTATCTGTATACAAAGCACCTTGATTCAGCGATGCAAATAACTTCTTAAATTATTTTAAATGGAGCGCTTTAAAAAAAAAAAAAAAAAAAAAGAGAGAGAGACAGACAGACAGACAGACGTCCCAGAGTACAGGAGAGTTCTACACCTAGAAACTGAACTGAAACAGGACACTTCTAGTTAGAGAAAAAATTAAAATGTTTTATGTTGCTTAAAAAATACAAAACCAAAACCAACAAACCCCACTCCACCTCGGCACTGCACCCACCCACATCTCCAGCTCTTGCTACTTTCCGGCAAGTCTCACCTTCTTGGGTGTCTCTTCCAGTCCTGGCTTCTAGAGTTACCCGCTGCATGAAAATCTCAGCTCTCTTTATTTAACGAAGTTTCTAGCTCTCACGCTTGCAGATGAAAGCTGGATAATGTGGCCTCTAACAGCTCCAGAGTCAGAATGCAGATAAAAACTACCCAACATTTATTATCGTTTTAAATCTCAGGTTTCGACTGCTTGGGGTCAGCAATACTGCACCACAGTTACTCCACCCCACTCGGCGGGGGGAGCCAGTGAATGCCAAGCCTATTGTTTTGGAATTTATTTTGAAATCATTTGGAGGTTGCATAGTTTGGGGCTGTGCTAGAAACTTTGGCCAAGTCAGTTGGGAGGACTCTTTCTGAGTTTAAGGACACCTACACCAGCTAAACCCCTAGCGTAGCTCCAGTTATACCAGCACACAAGTGCTTTTGACGGCATCGCATATTTCACCCGCCAAACTGCTACTTAGATTGGAAGCTCGGGGGGGGGGGGGGGGCAGGGACCTTCTCTTTGTTCTGTTTGTACAGCACCTAGCACAACAGGGTCCTGGGTTCATATTTAGGCTCCTAGTTGCTATGGTAGTACAAAGAAATAAAGTTGCAAGACTGCTTTTGCCAGTACAAGCTGTGCCCCCACTGGGCAGGTTGACCAGTATAGCTATACAGGCAACCTATTCCTAATGTAAAAACAGATAATCCAGCAGAGAGACTATGTTGCATTGGGCTATAGCAGATAGAAACTGAGATTTCAAGAGAAGTTCAGCAGATAAAGGAATTCAGCAGGATTTCTGCACACATTCTATCAGCAAACCAACATTACATCTAACAGGATCTGTACGAAGAAATATCCCTAAATGCCAGATGAATTCACAGCAGATCCCAGATTTTTTAATTGATGATTTAGGGTATGTCTACACTATGAAATTAGGTCGATTTTATAGAAGCCGACTTTTAGAAATAGATTTTATACAGTCAATTGCGTATGTCCACCCTACGCGCATTTAGTCGGAGAGCGTCCTCACTACCGTGGCTAGCATCGACTTACAGAGCGGTGCACTGTGGGTAGCTATCACACAGTTCCCGCAGTCTCCACCTCCCAGTGGAGTTCTGGGTTAAGCTCCCAATGCCTAATGGGACAAAAACATTGTTGCAGGTGGTTTTGGGTACATGTTGTCATTCGCCCCTCCCTCCATGAAAGCAATGTCAGACAATTGTTTCGCGCCTTTTTTCCGTGCAGACGCCATACCACGGCAAGCCTGCAGCCCGCTTAGCTCAGCTCAGCTCACTGACACCGCCGCTGTTGTGTCCTGGGTGCTGCGGTCAGCAGACAGTGCAGTAGGACTGCTAATCATCGTCATACACCGCTTCCGCTGCAACTCTGCTCTGCTGCTCGTCTCAATAGCAAATTTCTCCATGTTGTCTGTCATGGGCTTCCAAGTACGTGTGTTCTTCCTCGGGAAACGTGCGTGGTGCCAACCATCATCCTCCACCACTTCCGCTGCAACGCTGCTCTCCTGGTGCCATGAATCCACCTCGCAGGTCCTCTCATCAAGCTGTATAAATATCTATTCTCGTGGCATCCACCACTTCCGCTGCAACTCTGCTCACCACTGCTGTTATGAGCATTGTAAACACCTCGCGCATTATCTTGCGGTATGTGCAGAACCTGCAAAAGCAGGCAAGGAAGCACACGATCATAATAGTGATGAGGACATGGACACAGACTTCTCTCAAAGCACGGGCCCTGGCAATTTGGACATCATAGTGGTAATGGGGCAGATTCCTGCCGTGGAACGCCGATTCTGGGCCCGGGAAACAAGCACAGACTGGTGGGACCGCATAGTGTGCGGGTCTGGGGTGATTCCCAGTGGCTGCAAAACTTGCGCATGTGTAAGGGAACTTTCATGGAACTTTGTGACTTGCTTTCCCCTGCCCTGAAGCGCAAGAATACCAAGATGAGAGCAGCCCTCACAGTTGAGAAGCGAGTGGCGATAGCCTTCTGGAAGCTTGCAACACGAGACAGTTACCAGGAAGTCAGGAATCAATTTGGAGTGGGCAAATCTACTGTGGGGGCTGCTGATTCAAGTAGCCAATACAATCAATCAATCACTGAGCTGCTGCTATCAAGGGTAGTGACTCTGGGAAATGTGCAGGTCATAGTGGATGGCTTTGCTGCAATGGGGTTCCCTAATTGTGGTGGGGCGATAGATGGAACACATATCCCTATCTTGGAACCAGACCACCTTGGCAGCCAGTACGTAAAGCGCAACTAGTACTTTTCAATGGTGCAGCAAGCACTGGTGGATCACAAGGGACATTTCACCGACATCAATGTGGGATGACGCTCGCATCTTCAGGAACTCTGGTCTGTTTGAACAGCTGCAGGAAGGAACTTACTTCCCAGACCAGAAAATTACCATTGGGGATACTGAAATGCCTATAGTTATCCTTGGGGACCCAGCCTACTCCTTAATGCCATGGCTCATGAAGCCATACACAGGCACCCTGGACAGTACTAAGGAGCAGTTCAACTATAGGCTGAGCAAGTGCAGAATGGTGGTAGAATGTGCATTTGGACGTTTAAAAGCTCGCTGGCGCAGTTTACTGACTAGGTTAGACCTCAACTAAACCCATATTCCCATTGTTATTGCTGCTTGCTGTGTGCTCCACAATGTCTGTGAGAGTAAGGTGAAGAAGTTTATGGTGGGGTGGGAGGTTGTGGCATATCGCCTGGCGGCCGATTACACTGCTCTACAGCCAAAATGCTTCTGAAATAAATGTAGTCAAACTTTACTAATTCTGGGTCACTGAGAACGAAAATGATGCTTAAAATTGTTGATTGGCTCTAGTTTTCAAGATATGCTATTGGGTCAGTATATATGACCCTTGACTTGGGAATGGTGGAGGATAAGTGAGTTATAAAGGGAATGGATCTCAATTTAAACCAGAAATGACTAAAATACATCTTTGACTGGATCTATGAATAAATCTATGACTGGGTTTGGACAGTACTTGCTTTTTAGGCAAAACAATGAATGATGCAATCTGAAGCTGGTATTGCGTCATACATGATATGAATTGCATCATGTTATTCCTAGAAGTCATGGATGATGCAATCATAACGAAGCTTACATCACTCTGCTGAACAAATTGCCCTATATCAGCTCTAGAAATCATATAGTGTCGTGCTCTCTTATTTGTCAGTGTTTGATTTTGCAAAGGGACACATTTCTGTTTAGCCAAAGTGAGCACAGAGGCCTTGTACTTGTGTGAACAGTGCAGATAACTTCTGTTATGTTTGTGGTGAAGTGACTTTTGCATCACAAAAGCGCAGTATAACCACTATGGTTAAGAAAGCCTATCATCTTTATTTTGGCTGCAAAATTGGAGATCAGGACAAGAGGTGGGCCCCACACATATGCTGCAACACTTGTGCAACAAATCTTCGCCAGTGGTTGAACAGGAAAAGGAAATCTATGCTTTCTGCAGTGCCAACGATTTGGAGAGAGCCAACAGATCATACCAGCAATTGTTACTTCTGCATGGTGCCTCCAGTTGGGAAAAGGTGTGTCAAAGAAGAAAATGTGGACTGTGCATTATCCAAAAACATTCCATCAGCTTTACGCCCAGTACCCCACGGAGAAGGACTGTCGGTTCCTGATGCACCAGAATCCTTCTCACTTGAGTCAGATGAGGAAGAGGAAGAGGATGAAACTTCTGGTCCTGAACCATCAATGTCACAGGACCCACATTTTCTCCCATCCTCCTCCTCTGAACCACACTTCATAACACAAGGTGAACTGAATGACCTTGTCAGGGATTTGGAACTACCCAAGAATAAGGCAGAGCTGTTGGGCTCCAGACTACAGCAGTGGAATCTCCTGGCAGGTGATGTTAGGGTTTCCATGTTCCGTGACCATCAAAAGGATCTTGTCCCATTCTTCTTCATGGAAGGTGATCTTGTAGCCTGCAACAACATCGATGGTATGATGGCAGCCCTCAACATCCTTCACGATCCAGATGAGTGGAGACTGTTCATTGATTCATCGAAGACGAGTCTTAATATTGTTTTACTGCATAATGGGAATGTTTTGCCATCAATTCCAGTTGGTCATGCAGTCCATATGAAGGAAACCTATGACAACATGAAACAACTTTTGAGGTGCATAAACTATGACCAACATCAGTGGCAGCTTTGTGGCGATTTGAAGGTTGTTGCTCTCTTGCTTGCTCTGCAGACTGGATACACAAAGTACTGCTGTTTTCTCTGCGAATGGGATAGTCGTGCAAGAGATTCCCACTACATCAAGAAAGATTGGCCACTCCGACAGTCATTGGAGCCTGGGAGGAAAAGTGTTCAGCATCCACCACTTGTTGAATCAAGGAAGATTTTGTTACCACCCTTACACATCAAGCTGGGTCTGATGAAGAACTTTGTCAAGACCATTGACAAAACACAAGCAGCTTTCAAGTAACCTTGGAAATTTTCCACAGAGAAGTGAAGCTAAGATAAAGGAAGGTGTCTTTGTTGGTCCTCAGATTCGTGAACTTCTTCGAGATGATGCATTTGACCATGCACTGCGTGGCAAGGAAAAGACGGCATGGAAAGCCTTCCAGTTAGTGGCAATAAATTTTCTCGGAAACAACAAGGCAGACAACTACAGGTTGTTGGTGGAAAACCTCCTCAAGGCATACAAAAGCCTTGGTTGCAACATGTCACTAAAGATACATTTTTTGCACTCTCATCTAGATTTTTTTCCACCGAACTGCGGAGCAGTGAGTGACGAGCGATTTCACCAGGACATTGCAACAATGGAGAAACGCTATCAGGGCAAATGGAGCCCATCAATGCTTGCAGACTATTGCTGGACAGTGACAAGAGATGCTCCATTTAATGAATACAAGAGACAAGCCAAGAAGCGCCGAGTAGACACTGAATAGGACTAAACTATGTACATAATAGTTTTTTTGCCTTTTGTTTCATAATACATTTTATTTATATAACTCTTTTGCTGATTTTTAAAGTGTTACATAAACAGGACAGGTGAAATATCATGTAAAGCAACCATAAACACATGAAAAGACCTAGGTTTACAGTTTATGATTAAAACTCTATCTACACAATATACATAGACCTAAAATGTAAAAACTTAAATATCTTAGAAACAGTAGCCAATCAGTTGTTTTAATTGTCATGTTTGAATTCAGCACATCAAAATACATAATAAATAGCACATTTTATCTCTGAAGCAGACAACTTCTCAAAAATTGTAGACAGTGTTACGCACAGCCAGACACCAGGCGGTTAGAAGAGCACAGCTGGGCGCCCTGTGCATCAGAGAAGTTTTGAAAACCAGTTTAATGACTGGCCAGGCTACAGTGTGACAGTTCTCTTTGTTTCTCCTTGATGAAAACCCGCCCCCTAGGTTGACTCTACTTCCCTGTAAGTCAGTTGACCTCCCCCTTCCAACACCACTTTCAGAGGCAATAAAGTCATTGTTTCAAAATCATGCATTCTTTATTAATTCATCACACAAATAGGGGGAAAACTTGCAAGGTAGCCCGAGAGGGGTGGGTGAGGAGGGAAGCATCTGGTGGGGTGCTGGATGAAGGGAGGAGGGAAGGACAAGGCCACACTACAGTTCAAAAAATTAGCCTCAACATTGCATCCTGCCTCCTCTCATTGTGCTCACTTAATGCTTTCCTAGACTCTGCCATTGTTTGCCTCCACGCATTCTGCTGAGCTCTTTCAGTGCGGGAGAACTGCACGAGCTCTGGGAACATGTCATCACAAGTGCGGTTTTTTTGCCTTCTAATCTGCGCTAGCCTCTGGGACGGAGACGATAGGGGGAGTGTAGAAACATTTGCAGTTGCGGGAGAAAAAAAGCAAAGCCTATTTCACACTGAATCAAGCGATTCACATTACATAGCACATGTGCTTTTGGTACAAGGTCACATTTTGCCTCTTATATTGAATGCCTGCCGATGTGGTGTGAGAAATCACACGCTCGGCTGGGCAACAGAATTCAGCTTGCAGGCAGCCATGGTAAGGCAAAGAGTTTCGGCTTCTTCAAATAGCAGTGCCCTCCAAAGCCCATTGGGTTGGCCATTTAAAAGGAGGGGCTGCGGTTTTAGGGTGAATGTGCAGCACAACCCAACCATCCCCTCCCCCCCCCCAATTATCTGGGATCATTGCTTCACCACACCCCCCCCACGTGGCTAGTATCAGGGAAGATCCCTATCAGCCAAACGGGAACAGCTCAGCATGAATGGGCCTCCCCCCACCACGTGACTAACAGCGGGGATGATTTCTTTTCAGCCAAAGGCAAACAGCCCAACAGGAACGGGCACCTCTGAATGTCCCCTTAAACAAATTTCCCGTATTTCAACCACAACCATGAATGATATCACTCTCCTGAGGCTAACACAGAGAGATAAAGAACGGATGTTACTTGAATGCCACCAAAGCCCAGGCCCATTCGCTGCAATGCTTTGCTCTGCAATGATTCCAGACTACTTGCTACTGGCTTGATGTGGTAAAGTGTCCTACCATGGAGGATGGAATAAGGCAGCCCTCCCCAGAAACCTTCTCCAAAGGCTTTTAGAGTACCTCCAGGAGAGTTTCATGGAGATGTCCCTGGAGGATTTCCGCTCCATCCCCAGACATGTTAACCAACTTTTCCAGTAGCTGTACTGGCCGCGAATGCATCCCAAGTCCTCAGGACAAATTATTCATTAAACACGCTTGCTTTTAAACCCTGTATTATATTTACAAAGATACACTCACCAGAGGTGCCTTCTCCGGCTTCATGGTCCGGGAGTCTGCCTTGGGAGGGTATTGGCTCCAGGGTGATGAACAGTTCCTGGCGGCCGGGGAGAAGGGATTCTCCGCTTGCCTGCTGTGTGCTATCCTCAACCTCCTCCTCATCTTCCTCATCCAAAAAATCCTCATCCCTGTTGCGTGAGACTCCCCCTTTTCAGGTGTCCACGGACAGTAGTGGGGTAGTGGTATGGTCCCCCTCCCCCCCAGAATGGCATCCAGCTCATCATAGAAGTGGCATGTATGGGGCTCTGACACGGAGCGACCGTTTGCCTCCTTTTTTTTTTTTATTAAATAGGCTTGCCTGAGCTCCTTAAATTTCATGCAGCACTGCTGTGTGTCCCTGTTGTAGCCTTTGTCCAGCATGCCCTTGGAGATTTTGGCAAATACATTGGCATTTCATCTTTTGGAACAGAGTTCTGCCTGCACGGATTCTTCTCCCCATACAGCGATCAGATCCAGTACCTCCCGTTCAGTCCATGCTGGAGCTCTTTTGCAATTCTGGGACTGCATGATCACCTCTGCTGATGAGCTCTGCATGGTCACCTGTGCTGATCAGTTCGCCATGCTGGCCAAACAGGAAATGAAATTCAAAAAGGTCTCAGGGCTTTTCCTGTCTACCTGGCCAGTGCATCTGAGAGTTGAGAGTGCTGTCCACAGCTGTCACAATGGAGCACTCTGGGATAGCTCCTGGAGGCCAATACCGTTGAATTGCATCCATACTACCCCAAATTCGACCTAACGAGGTCGATTTTAGCGCTAAACCTCTCGCCGGGGAGGAGTACAGAAATCGATTTTAAGAGCCCTTTAAGTCAACAAAACAGGCTTGGTCATGTGGATGGGTGCAGGGTTAAATCAAACTAACGCTGCTAAATTTGACCTAAACTTGTAGTGTAGACCAGGGCTTAGCATCGTCACAGCCAGTTTCAATGTACTCAGAATATTTTAGTATTTCAGAGTAAAGAACATACAGTGATGATCAGAAAAAAGCCAATTGCAAGTTTTACAGGCTGGAGTTTTACCATGTCAAAGAGGCAAAATGCAGAATATGAAGAACTTAAAAAACACACTTTTTTTTTTGGAAAGTGTTTTTTAAAAAACATTTTCTTCGGTATTATTCATTTGAAGAAAAGAACAGAGCTCTAGGATCATAAGCCAAACCCTTTTGTAGCCAACACTAATGTTCAACCATACTTGTCCTATTTTCAAAAAAGCAATCTTTTTTTTTTTTTGGCCAAAAACACCCCACAACAACAGTGTCTTTTTCCTACATGACTTTTAAATTAAAGTAAGTTAGAGTTCAGAGATGTAATTTGGATTTCTGCTGCAGGGCTGCCCAGAGGGTGGGGCAAGTGGGGCAATTTGCCCCAGGCCCCGCAGGGACCCCGCGAGCCCTGTCCCGGTGGCGGTCCGGGTCTTCGGCGGCGGGAGCCCCGCGAGCCCTAGCCCGGCAGCGGTCCGGGTCTTCGGCGGCAGGGGTCCCCTTCAGTGCTGCCAAAGACGCGGAGCGACTGAAGGGCTCCCCACTGCCAAAATGCCGCCAAAGACCCGGACCGCTGCCGGGTGAGTACAAGTGCTGCAGCTCCCCCGCTTTGCTCCAGGCCCCCTGAATCCTCTGGGCAGCCCTGTTCTGCTGATTGGGCTTCCTCTTCAAGCAGACAACAATCCAGATTCACCACACACAAGCAAATATAGAAAGTTTTAGAGAAATACAGCTGGTAAGAAGACCTTTTCGCTTGCAAATAATAATAATCATCATCATCAAATACCAATTATTTCAGGTACTGCATTAGTAATAAAGCTTTAAAGCAAAAACCATCAGTGCTGCTTTACATTTGTGCCACACTTTGAAGGCATTGCAAATTCATCATGGCTTTCATCTGCCAGACCTTCCTATCTTGATCAGCTTCACTGGGGAAGGGCTAGGACCTTCAGCAAGATTACGTGCCCTAAAGGGATATTGAATTTAAACAGGGAGATGAATAGGAATAAACAAACGTCTCTGAACACCTAGAAACCGACTGCAATACCTTATCAAGAATTGTGACATACTAGATTTTTAAACGTGTTTCTCACTTCACAGCTGATCTTCCATCAGCTGCAAGCCATTCAGGCCAAAAATCCTCCTAGAAACAAAATTCCCACTGCAGATGCAATGCTAATGATTAGGTTTGCACAGAAATATCTCAATCCAAAATACCTGGTCAGAGTTCAAGCACATCAGGTTTCAACACATACCAGGACATTGATCTTTTTTCACATTGCACTAACCCAAAACCTTGGGGGTTTGTTTAACGACACAAACAGTGATGCAAGAAAGTCATTCACTCCATATCCCTTCCCCCAAAGCCTTTTCTGCTTACAGCTGTAAGATGCACACAAATGGTGACCACTGTCACATGGCAGAGAGGTAGCAGGCCCTGTACCCAAGACTCTAGGGCAGCCACTACTGATGTATTCAGAGTAGCAGCCGTGTTAGTCTGTATCCACAAAAAGAATAGGAGTACTTGTGGCACCTTAGGCCTTGGCTACACTCGCGGATTCACAGCGCTGCCGCGGAGAGCTCTCGCAGCGCTGCAAGTACTCCACCCCTCCGAGGGGAATAGCTTGCAGCGCTGCGAGCGACCGTGCAGCGCTGCAGGCGCTGATTACACTGGTACTTTACAGCGCTGCACTCGCTGCGCTCAGAGGGGGTGTTTTTTCACACCCCTGAGCGCAGCAAGTGCAGTGCTGTGAATTGCCAGTGTAGCCAAGGCTTTAGAGACTAACAAATTTATTAGAGCATAAGCTTTCGTGGACTACAGCTCACTTCCTCGGATGCATATAGAGGAAGTGGGCTGTAGTCCACGAAAGCTTATGCTCTAATAAATTTGTTAGTCTCTAAAGCCTTGGCTACACTGGCAATTCACAGCACTGCACTTGCTGCGCTCAGGGGTGTGAAAAAACACCCCCTCTGAGCGCAGC
>NC_048308.1:72684914-72697397 GCF_013100865.1 Trachemys scripta elegans
GCTGTAGTCCACGAAAGCTTATGCTCTAATAAATTTGTTAGTCTCTAAGGTGCCACAAGTATTCCTGTTGTTCTTACTACTGATGTACTGCACTTGCTTCTCGGTATCTTGTTCTGAGAAAGCTAAAAAGTGACAGACTAGATCCTACCGAGATCTAATCCAACTCCAAAGTCAACGGACAAACTGACTTCTGTCGGAATCTAACTGGCAGGGGGGTTCCTCCTACGCCGCCCCCCCATGAATTTTGGGAGATGATCTCAGAATTTTATTCCCACCTAATTCCAAGTGGAAAAGGTTTGTAGGAGCATCACTTCTCTCCAGTTCTCCCAACACCAGGCCTCCATAGTGGAAGAGAAAGAAGCTTTTTGCATATACGCCTCTGATCTAGCTTATCAAAACCAGCAGCCACAGAAGCAATCTCACTTAATACGCTACATCAGCCTGGCACTATGTCACACAGGAAGCTGAAAGGAAGAGCTAGGAGAGGCTACAGAGTGCCACACTGGCTATGCAAGTCTAGTCCATTTCATCGGGCAGCCAGTTCCACATGGACAACGCTATTGTGTGGTTGCTACTAGTGCTGTCAATTAAATGGAGCTCAACTCCGAGGCCATGGTCCACCGCAGGTGTCAGGACTGGTGCTTGGGAGATGCGATGGGTACTCACGCCTCACTGGAGGCCAAGAATGGATGGGGGGAGGAGGGGGGAAAACCTGTCATGCTTAAATGCTATAGGGGTGAGCAGCATTGTCATGCTGGTTCTTTTCTCGCCATTGGCCCTGCGAGACACCACACCGGACGAGTACTCAAAATCACCTAGATGATGGTGAGCTGCAAGATTTTTTAAAGAAAACAAAACTAAATTATTTACAGCAGCTCGGAAGTCTCAGCCCAAGCATCGTGGCCTCCCAATGCCCATTAAAACAAACCGAATTTGGATATCCTAATCCCCTAGACAGCATTGAAAATCTCCATCTAAATGCTAAATTCTGACACAGCAGGAGTAAGGAGGCCAGACCCGCAGCTGGTACAAATCAGCACAGTTCCACTCAAGCCAACAGGACTACTTGCAGAATAAGGTGCTAGCTAGCATAAGGGTGGCAAGTACCTGGCGCAGCACGTGCCCTCAAGTGTAAGCAGTTTGAGTCTGTGGCTGTAATGAGTTAGTTACAAGATCAGAGCTTCAGCAGGTCTCAGAGGAACCAACTCACAAGCACCTGCTTTAAAAAAGTTACAGACAGCCTCATTTGGGGCAGATTTTCTCAAGGTTCCAGCCCCTGTGTGCAGGCAAGTGAGCAGGTTGGGTAAGCGCAGGCACACTGCAGGTGCGACCTTGGAAAGCGTGGGTCTAACCCTAAATTCCATTAAAATGTGGGCACCCGACCCCCCGAAGACTCCTTTGAGAAGCCAGCCTCACCTCTGCCACATACAGAATTATGGAGCTAGGGTTTTAATCAGGGTTTCTTCACTGCCCATCCTCCAAAATGATCCAGTTTGCTCTTAAAGCAATACATTTCTCTAATCCCCAAATATTTTGTGCAACATCCGGACCAGGAATCTCTATTTCTCCAGGATGCTCATGTACAGCCCCCCACCCCCTCCCTTGACAGAACAGCATGGTGCAGGGAACAGTGTTATCAAACACAATAACTACAAATAGCTCCCAACAGACACATAACAAAAACACGAGAAGAATGAGCTGGTGCATTGCCAACAATAAGTTTCCTTTGTACTGCTGCACAGCCGGTCACTAAGATATACAATAAATATGAAAGGGGTGGCTGGGAGGCAGGCCAGGCTGTGTATGCTTTGCTCGCCTCGGGGAACACACAGATTCATAGAATCTAGGACTGGAAGGGACCTCGAGAGGTCATCAAGTCCAGTCCCCTGCCCGCATGGGAGTAGTTCACAGGGAGTAGTCTCACCGACTGCAATGAGCATGGCGAGGCCAACACTGCTGCGTCTGGGTCCTCCTTTCTGATTCCGTAAGGGATTGTTTTGTAGTTCTCCTCCGCAGCTAACGACAAAGCCCAATGGCTGCCTTTTCATCTGCTTTGGCCAGCATGCACTTCCCCAAGCTGTGCACACGCTGGGTCCAAGCGCACAGCTCCCAGCTTCAGGCCACAAGCCTTCAGGGTGTGCCCACGACAGAAGTCAAGTTGCCCTACACTTGGACAAAAATCAAAGCCATCTTACAGAGAGATGGAACCATGCAATGGTTATTTAGGTTATGCCTAGAGGCTGCAGCCAGGATCAAGGCTCTGTTGTGCTAGGCACCGTGCAAGCACAGAGACAATCCCAGGCCCAAAATGCTTACGATCCAAACAGACAAGACAGAGGGCGGGAGGGGAAACAGCAGCACAGAGAGGTGAAGTGACTTGCCCAAGGTCCTATAGAAAGGGAGTGGCAGAGCCAGGAACAGAACATGAGCCTCCTGGGTCCCAGTCCAAGGCCACAGCTACTAGGCCCTGCTGCCTCTCTAGAGGCCTGATTGACAGCATCTTTCAGCTGTAAAACCTGGCCCCAACAGGGAGAAATCCTGCATCTGTGCAGACACCCATTGACCAGTGGGGCTCTGCAGGCACACGGGGATGTACCACAGAATTGGGGCTCCAAGGTGTTTCTGACAGACCACAGAGCAGCCCTGTTCAAGAGAAGTAACACCCAAAGATTTTCAAGTGGGATAAAGGTCCCCCTCTCCCCCACACAGACACCTCACAAAAATGGAGTAAGATATTCCTCAAACTTTGCACACAAAAAAGGAGTCTTAATTCCCTTTGGGAAGAAAAAGGCTAGTAAATTCTGCCCAGAAAGGCATTTAGGAAAGTGAGATGAGGAGGGTTAGGATGGGAACTGCTGAGCAACTAACTGCAGTGGTTGGGAATTCCGCAATATAGGGTAATTACATGTGAAGTTGCCAAATCCTGCTTGGACTTCTCTGCTTGCACCCCAGTCCAGCAGTTACGAATTGACCAGTCATCCACGCACCTCATTTGGAACCGGAAGTATGCAATCAGGCAGCAGCAGAAAGAAAACAAAAAAATACAGTACAGTGCTGTGTTAAATGTAAACTACTAAAAGAAAGTGAAGGGAAAGCAGCATTTTTATTCTGCATAGCAAAGTTTCAAAGCTGTATTAAGTCAATGTCAGTTGTAAACTTTTGAAAGAACAACCATAACGTTTTGTTCAGAGTTAGGAATATTTCAGAGTTACAAACAACCTTCATTTCCGAGATGTTCGTAACTGAGGTTCTACTGTAGTTTAAACCTACAAGTGACCCATGCCCCATGCTGCAGAGGATGGCAAAAAACTCCCAGGGTTTCTGCCATTCTGATCTTGGGGGGTGGGGGAGGAGAATTCCTTCCTGACCCCAAACAGGGCCATCAATTAGACCCTGAGCATGTAGGCTAAACCCACCAGGCAGACACATGGGAAAGAATTCTCTGTAGTGTCCCATCACCGACCGTTGGTGTTCTCACAGCTGGTCTAGGCCTAGAAGATATTGCTAGGTTATCTTTTCAAATATTAGAGCAAACAAGTCCTCTAGCTAAGCCAGGAAGAGGGGGAAAGTCTTTACCCTCCCCATGATTTCTAAGGTCATTTATTTTAAAAAATTCAAGTTTTCTTTGCAAGTAAAGCAGCACAAAAAGGGGACACAAACCTAGGGCCCTTAAAGACCCATCCTAAGGCACAAAAAGGGTGTGTTTGGAATTTCCCACTGTTATAATCCTTGAGTCTGCTACTGTATTGCCTAGGGTTACCATATTTTGAGCCTCCAAAAGGAGGACACTCCACAGTGCCCTGGCCCTGCCCCCAGCCCCGCCCACGCCCCACCTCCGCCCCTTCCCCAAAGTCCCCACCCCAACTCCGCCTCCTCCCCTGCTTCCCGCGAACATTTTATTCGCGGGAAGCCTGAAGCAGGTAAGGGGGGTGTGGGGGGGAGGAGGCACGGCCCAGTCTGGCCTCCCCCCCCCCCGGTGTCTCCAGCCTGGGTCGGCTCGGGCCCTGGGGTGCCGGCACCGGGCCCGAGCACCCCTGGCCCCCGGCCGAGCACCCTCGGGCCCCCGGCCGAGCACCCCCGGGCTGCTCGGCACCGCCGGCCCCCGACCCAGCCCCGATTTTCCCGGAAATGTCCGGCTTTTGGGGATATCCCCCCAGACGGGGATTTGGAGCCCAAAAAGCCGGACATGTCCGGGAAAATCCGGACGTATGGTAACCCTAGTATTGCCACATTAACACCTGTTAGCACTAACAAAGCGTTTTGCTTTACAGAAGGAGTTCAAAACAGCCCTTTATACGCAATTTGCAATCAGCTCTGCAGTTCACTGCAAACAGAAATTACCAAGGGCCTCAGCCACTGTTCAAGGCTCAGAACGGCTCCCTGACACACCTACTAAATCGAATAGACCCATCCATGGAGCAGCGTATAGTCTCCCTTAGTGCTTTATTGGCTCTGCTCATCCTCACGGCAAAGTTCCTGGGCAGTGCTCAGGTGCTGCTGAGGGCTAGCGTACATACAGGGAGAAAAAACCTAACGTGGTCATTATTGAGAGAGTTGATCTCTTAGGGGAAGTTATAGAAATATCTGCAATAACTGAGGGCCTTATTCTGGCCAGGAGCAGCACAATCTACCATGATGTGTCCGTAACTAAAGAGGGGCCCAAGGTTTGCAGCACTAAAGGAGTAGCAAGATTGTCAGCCAAACATGCACACAGCCCTTCAATATACTCCACAAAAAGATGGATTTTTAGTTACCACTGAGCTTTTTTTTTCCAGCGGTAGGAAACATATTGAGACCATCTGATGCTTTGGCTCTCATCTCTCTCTGGAGTCCTGCAAGGTGTTATCTTGGCTAGAGCCCAAGCGGAGATTCAACAAGAGAGGTCTCACATGTGCACCACAGGCCCAGTTCTAATTACACCCCGGAAAGTCCGGGTTTGTACACAGATATCTTGTTAAGTGACAACAGCGAAGGAGAGAAATTCCAGCTACGTAGGAAGGTTCCAGAACATTTTTTCCTTCTGCTATTGTAGGAGGAGGTAAAATGAAGGACTAAAAAGGGGCAGTGACTTACAATCCAAGATTTTCTCCCCACACACAGACAGCACCTCCTTAGCATGAGCTCTCATTACCATCACTAGTGAGGCGAGAGCAGAAGTTCAGATACCACTCAGGGTACGTCTTCACTACCAGCCGTATTGGCGGGTAGCAATCGATTGATCCGGGATCGATATATCGCGTCTTAACGAAATGTGATATATTGATCCCCGAATGCGCTCACCGTCTACTCCAGAACTCCACCAGAGCGAGCGGTGGTAGCACAGTCGATGGGGGAGCCGCAGCCGTCGATCCCGCGCCGTGTGGACCCCAGGTAATTCGATCTAAAATACTTTGACTTCAGCTACACTATTCACATAGCTGAAGTTGCGTATCTTAGATCGATCCTCCCCCCCTCCCAGTGTAGACCAGCCCTCAGTTTCCACTAGGAATTGCATTCTGTCTCTTCCACTCACATTAAGTTGTACCTTTACTTTGTCCCTGCAATCTACCTGGGGCTGTTTGCAATCTGGGGGAAATGGTACAGCTCAGTGCGATTAAAAGGTGGCAGAATTAGATCTTCAGTTCTTATCTGAAATACTGAATCAAAATCTTACTCTCATTGTAAGAAGCTAGAATGAGCATTAGGAGGCTGTGGGGCTGGAGACGGGGACCTGGACTGGGGCTCAGATAACACCTTGCAGGACTCCAGAGGAGACCTGAGTGCTATTCCAGGCTCTGCCACTTGGGCTACTGGGTGACCCTGGGAAAGTCACTGCCCTGCCCCATGCCTCAGTTTCCTCATCTGTGAAATGGGGGATAAGACTAACTTCTCCTTTGTAAAGTGCTTTGAGATCTACAAAGAGGCCAACACCACTTAGCTCTTATATGAATTATTACCCCACAACTCTAGATAAGGTCTTTCTGATAAGCATACCATCTACTACGTCTCAAACACACACCTCTCTCTAACAGGCTGATGACAACAGTGGGTATTTAAGAAGAGCTGTAACTCATTAACAAGTTGGCATGGACAGAATAATTCTTTTATGTTTACAGAACAAATATGTTTCCAGACGCCTATCAGGTGAAGTCTTGATATCAAAGTCAGGATTATGCTCAAGCCCAATCACTAACAGGGCATAGGGGATTTCTGAGCAGGCTGCTGCCCTGAGGTCTCAGTAGTGATCTCCCCCCACATCGATCTTTTAGATCAGCTTCCTGATAGCACGTCTGAAGATTTTTTGAGCTCTGGTACATTTATCAATCAGATTTATTCCAGCAGTGCCTTTGGATCAACAGAGCTCAGACCCGCACTGTGCTGCAGAAACAGTAGTGCACACTCCCATCCCCAAAGGGCTGACAGTCTATAAATAAATATTTAGCTCAACTAATCAAGAGCTACCCATGACCACATCCAGCCACTGCACTAGGGGAAGTGCTCCTCATTTAAAAAGGAAGAAGTGGCCCTTTTATGGCGATAGCAAATTTTTCCATTCTGAAGTTTTCTTCCGTTCTGACCGACGGGATGCCAAGTGTAGGTCTCCCCAGACAAGTTATTAACACGAGGCATTCCAACCCCCATTCGAACTGCAAGCAAACTGACAGAGCTAGAGACAAGATGCAAAGGCCACTTCATTTCTATTGCCGTGAAAATGCATTTATAGAAAGAGTGCCACTCCAGCCCCAGCCCCACCCCCACCCCTTCTCCAGCTCAGGTGCAGGGCACATTCCTCTGCCAAAGAAGTATGCTGGCCTAAGATTTCCCTCACCAGGCCTGGTCACGTCTTGCATCCTGGAATGTGAACTTGTGCATGTTTCAATGGCTCCTATTAACAGCCACAGTAACAGCTGCTGCCTTTCCCAGGTCTGCTGGTAATCACACCTTAAAGTTGCCGCCAGGCCATTCTGTCAGGCCAGACAGGGAAAACGTGGGTGCAGATGAGCTTGTCTCTCTCCAGAGGGAAATGCTGCATGCACCAAATGCTGCAGAAGATTCACCGGCCACCTCTCAAGTGACATTTAAAGTTCCTTGTTCCACTATATCCCCAACAGCCAAGCACAAAGGATTTTACCCACCTCTTTGGAGATGCACCAGCCCAATCAGAAAAACCCAGCTACTGGCTGATTTCTGGCAGAGATGAGGTTGTCCTGGGCTGCTCTGGAACTGGTCAATTTTAGACGCAGGAAGGGCTATGTAGTGACAACCCCGGCACTTCTTAGCAAAGCCAAAGTCCAGGACACTCGCTCCCAAAAGCGGGCAGACAAGGTTAACATATCCACTGTAGCTATTCTGGGCGCTGGGTTTTAATGTTGATGTGCAATTATTACTGAACTGGCTGACAATGTACACTTGGAAAGATGTCAGGTTTTCCATTGGAGAACTGCCGACATGTGTTTACAGTACAGTCAGTTAAAGGAGCAGAATACACTGGCAATGGGCTCTGTGAAGATTATATGCCACATGCTCAGTCACAGCCTGCGGGGAGGGGAAGGCAAGATGCTTCTAGTCTAGCTTACAAGTGCTCTGCTGGCCTGTTGAAGGGTGATGGAGGTGGGCTCTGAAGGCTGCATGTGCCATATTATAATAGAGGCTTGAAGGAAGGGATGTAAAGGAGATCGGTAAAAGATTTCCCTCTGGATCCTGAAACATCAGCCTGCTCCAATTCACCCAGTGTCCACTGCCCAAGATGCACACATCACCAGAAAGGGTTACATTCTAAATACAGTCAAACGGGAAATGCCTCTGGATCAGAAAACACTCCAGCAAACAGAAAATGAAAGAGCATCCAGACACTCAGTGCCTGTCCCATCACTACTGGATCACAACACCAAGCACCCACCTGGGAGAAGAGACTAACTGGTGAGTGACCCCGGATTGCTAAAGGGCACAGCTCCGACCCGTTACACAGGGTTTAGCTAAGCACTGCCAGAGTCCAGCTGGACTGCCTGGCTAACGGACACAATTAAAATGTTTTCTGTGGTGATTCACTTTCACGCCCCGTTCTTTATGAATTTTTCCAAAAGGCAGAATACAAGGAGCTATTAAATTGGTCCCTTAGCTTTCCAAGCCTCCATAGCAATAGGAAATATGGGAACAATTACTTCAGCACTCACTGATTTCACACTGCAATTGCTCAGCGGTAATTTCTGAGTCCAAGCAGCTGAAGAGGGCAAAAGGAAAGATTCTGTATACACCTTACATGGACATGTATGCTATAAACTGTAACATGCATCTGCCAGAAGCCGGAGCTGGATCGATCACTCGATAAGTTGCCCTTTTCTGTTCATTCCCTCTGAAGTATCTGGCCACTGTTGGAAGGCAGGATACTGGGCTAGACGGACCATTGCCCTGACCCAGTACGGCCATTCTTATGTGCAGCTAATACCAGAGATCTGCTATGAGAGAAGAAAGTAACACACCCACACTAACGCATTGTGGCTTTGTTCCCCTCTAGTGGCTGGTCCACATAGATAGGTTTGAGCCAGCTACTGCTTCCAAGCCCAGGGACCTGGTCCTTCAGCTCAAATGGTGAAGAATTATGCTTCTAGAGGTAGGTGTTCTGGCCCAGGGTGCCATAACAAAAGCACACAAAACAATGGGATTCTGGGCCATACCAAGGGCTCCTAGACACTATGGAATACAAATAACAGTGCCTCAATTATTTGAAGTTGTTTGTGTGTGTTTGGGAGCCCTTTGTGCAGTCTGTTTCCGTGGCCAGTGCAAGTCTTACCCACTTGCAGAGAAGAGAGACATCTGAAGATGGAAAATGTGGTTGTCAGCAGGGCTCAGGGACAGAAGCAGCGAGGTCACTAGGACCTGCAGACTGAAGTTACATTGCATTTGTTGGGGCGGGGGGGCAGATTGCGGTTTGTTCTGTTGTTAAACAGGCTTGATTGTTGGCTTCCTTTTACAATTCCATTTAGTTAGGTCCAAAAGCAAGACCTTTTTAGCAAAAATATACACTTTGTCCACATCATACAACCCCCCCACCTTCTCCCCCCTCCCTCCCCGGGACATTGGTTGGTTTTCTGCACCTACAGCCCACAAATGTGAACTGGCCAAAGAGATGACATATCAGAGATCCAGCTCTGCACTCTTCTGACCCTGTCCTCCCCTGCCCCAGCCCTGCCTTTTGACTGCTCACTGTGAGATACCAGCCTCTGAAATGTGGAGTACCACATCCCACTTGCTGCCCTGTTTCCCACCTCTACACAACCACAGCTCACATGTCGCTGGGTCCACTCAGCTTACAAAAAGCTACTGCTATCATCTATATGACCCTCATTGTAGTCCTGGGAGATGGGGATGCATTAACTGCATTGTGCAGAACAGAATCACGGAAGGTAAGTAGCTTGTGCAAAGATGCAGAGTGAGGAATAGTACCCGTAACTCTCTAGCGCCGTAACCACAAGCCCGTCCTTCCACTCCACTAGCATGTTGCCCACATGACAAGCCATGAGCAACGTTCCTAGTAGGGCTGTCAAGTGATTAAAAAAATTAATTGTGATTAATCACATTGTTAAACAATATGAGAATTGTATTTATTTTTCTACATTTTCAAATATATTGATTTCAATTACAACACAGAATACAAAGTGTAGAGTGCTCACTTCATATTTATTTTTGATTAAATATTTGCACTGTAAAAGAGAAATTGTATTTTTCAATTCACCTCATACAAGTACTGTAGTGCAATCTCTTGATCATGAAAGTTGATCTTACAAATGTAGAATTATGTACAAAAAAACTGCATTCAAAAATAAAACAATGTAAAAATTTAGAGCCTGCAAGTCCACTCAGTTTTACTTCTTGTTCAGCCAATTGCTCAGACAAACAAGTTTGTTTACATTTGCAGGAGATAATGCTGCCTCCTTCGTGTTTACAATGTCACCTGAAAGTGACAACAGTCGTTCACATGGCACTGTTGTAGCAGGTGTCGCAAGCTATTTACATGCCAGATGTGCTAAAGATTCATATGTCCCTTTACGCTTCAACCACCATTCCAAAGGTCATGTTTCCATGCTTACGATGTGCGTTTAAAAAAATAAATTTAATTAAATTTCTGACTGAATTCTTTGAGGAAGAATTGTATGTCTTGTGCTCTGTGACTGTACCCCCATTCTGCCATATATTTCATGTTACAGCAGTTACAGATGACCCAGCACATGTTCGTTTTCAGAACACTTTCACTGCGGATTTGACAAAACACAAAGAAAGTACCAATGTGAAATTTCTAAAGATAGCTACTAACTCAACCCAAGGTTTAAGACTCTGAAGTGCCTTCCAAAATCTGAGAGGGATGAGGCGTGGAACATGCTTTCAGAAATCTTAAAAGAGCAACACTCTGATGCAGAAACTACAGAACCTAAACCTCCAAAAAGAAAATCAACCTTCTGCTGGTGGCATCTGACTCAGATGAGGAAAATGAACATGTGTTGGCCCAAACTGTTTTGGATCGTTATCAAGTAGAACCCATCATCAGCATGAATAAGAAGTAGGACTGAGTGGACTTGTAGACTCTAAAGTTTTACATTGTTTTGTTTTTGAGTGCAGTTATGTAACAAATAATAAGTGAGCACTGTACACATTGTATTCTGTGTTGTAACTGGAAATTAATATTAAAAATGTAGAAAAAAATCCAAAGATATTTAATAAGTTTCAATTGGTATTCTATTGTTTAACAGTGCGATTAAAACTGATTAATCACAATTAATTTTTTTAATAGCTATTAATTTGAGTTAATCGTGAGAGTTAACAGCAATTAATCAACAACTCTAGTTTCTACATCATGGGAGTTTGGGACTGGCCAAGACCATCTTAACCAGCAGCACTGAAGCAGGACACTTGAGGTACGTTGCTGTGGAGCCAACATCTAGCTCCCAAGGGGAGCAAATACTTTGTCTCTCAGTCACTTGCCTAGCAATGACCGAGGAGCATTCACAGGTGTCAACGGGAGTTTCGTCCAGGCCTCTGCTAGGGGCAGAGCAGCTGTGATGCAGAACAAAAAGGAGATATTCTCAAGGACAGTACCATACACACGCTGATCAGGCTTTTCCAAGAAGCTTTAAAGTTCTCTATAAACAGATTTGTGGAGATCTTCCGATTTCAAGGCAGTTTCTCAACAGCGCAGATTTCAGAACAGTCTCTCAGCAGGCTGTCCGCACCCATATCCTGATCAGCAGTGGAAATTTTAAAACAAATTTAGGAAGGTGGCTGGATTGGATGGACCAGTCCCATTGCAGGAACTCACCACACGGCAGGACTAGACAGGTGAAAAATAAATAGGTGAGACATCCACAATATCACTCAGGTCTGGGGATCTTCACCTAAGGATTCAAGTAACAACCCTGAGTCGGGCCTTATCTGCACAAGAAAGCGGCACCAGTCTAACTACAGGTGAGATTAACCAATTGAGCTCAACTGGTGCAAACGCATCAATACTTATTTTGGTTTAAGTCAAGTTTATTTCAAGTTAGCTTAAAATCGATTAAGCAGAGGTTTAAGCTACACCGGAACAAGCACGTCCACACAAGGGTTTGTACTGGTTTATAACGAAACCAGTCAAAGTCAGGTAAGCAGGTAAGAAATCAGGAAGGCCAAATCACACTTGGAGTTGCAGTTAGCAAGAGATGTTAAGAGTAACAAGAAGGGTTTCTTCAGGTATGTTAGCAACAAGAAGAAAATCAAGGAAAGTGTGGGCCCCTTACTGAATGAGGGAGGCAATCTAGTGACCGAGGATGTGGAAAAAGCTAATGTACTCAATGCTTTTTTTGCCTCTGTCTTCACAAACAAGGTCAGCTCCCAGACTCGCTGCACTGGGCAGCACAATATGGGGAGAAGGTGACCAGCCCTCTGTGGAGAAAGAAGTGGTTTGGGACTATTTAGAAAAACTGGACGTGCACAAGTCCATGGGGCCGGATGCGCTGCATCCGAGGGTGCTAAAGGAGTTGGCGGATGAGATTGCAGAGCCATTAGCCATTATTTTTGAAAACTCATGGCGATCGGGGGAGGTCCCGGATGACTGGAAAAAGGCTAATGTAGTGCCCATCATTAAAAAAGGGAAGAAGGAGGATCCGGGGAACTACAGGCCAGTCAGCCTCACCTCAGTCCCTGGAAAAATCATGGAGCAGGTCCTCAAGGAATCAATTATGAAACATTTAGAGGAGAGGAAAGTGATCAGGAACAGTCAGCATGGATTCACGAAGGGGAAGTCGTGCCTGACTAACCTAATTGCCTTCTATAATGAGATAACTGGTTCTGTGGATGAGGGGAAAGCAGTGGATGTGTTATTCCTTGACTTTAGCAAAGCTTTTGATACCGTCTCCCACAGCATTCTTGCCGCCAAGTTAAAGAAGTATGGGCTGGATGAATGGACTGTAAGGTGGATAGAAAGCTGGCTAGATCGTCGGGCTCAACGGGTAGTGATCAATGGCTCCATGTCTA